>NW_006408556.1:19186856-19195233 GCF_000296735.1 Chrysochloris asiatica
CAGCCCGATTCGTAACCACTACGCTACCAGAGCTCCTTACATTTTTGGGTATAGTTGATTTTATTCAACATACATGTTGCATTCTGTGTTCTTAATTTAAAACTATGTAATGTATCTTATCATTTGAGCTTACTATGTTTGAAATTTGCTGAACTTCCTTTTATAGTTTGTCTGATAGTTTCAACATGTGATCCTATCGGCGCTTGCCATCTCTTGATTATCCTTTCTCTTGGAAAATGGTTAGCTTTTTCTCTTGAGAAATGGTTAGCTTTTTCTATCGAGAAATGGTTAGCTTTTCTTGTGGGTTTTATTATTTTTATTTTTATCATGCAAGTGTGGAATTTATCCTGGCCATTTCACATATTTTGTTGTAAGACTTTGGGTCCTATTAAAATTCTCTGGACATACTGAGATTTTTGTTCTATCAGTCAATCCACCCAGTTAGATTCATACTGCAATTCTATCTCTTTAATGTGATTGGTGTTTCTAATTTCATTTCACGTTTCAAAACCTTAGCTATGTTGTCTGTGTCTTCCCAGTAGCTAAAGAGCTACTCAGGTTATTCTGGAACTTGGTCCGCGATTTATATCGTAGGTGTCGTAGCTCTCCAGTGCTGTTAAGTGGATTCCAATTCATAGCAATCCTGTAAAACAGTTAAACTGCCCATAGGATCTTCAAGGCTGTAAATCTGTACGGAAACCGACCGTCACATCTGTCTCCCATGGAATGGCTGGTGAGCTAGAACCACTGGTCTTTAGAGGCACAGCCGAGAGCTTCAAGTGTGTGCTAACAGGGCTTCATAAAAAGTATTGCCGTTGTTAAAGTGCCATCGAGCTGATTCTGACTCTTAGTAGCCCAGTAGAGGGTTCCCTGAGCTGTAAATCTTCGTGAGAGCAGAAAGCCTCAATTTGTTCCTGCAGAACAGCTGTTGGGCTCAAACCCCCGACCTTGGGGTTCACATTTAAGTGCATTCTCATATAAAGTATTATTGTTGTTAGATGCCTTTGAGGGAATTCCAACTCATAGAGACCCTATATGGGGTTTCCAAGGAGTGGCTGGTTGGTTTGAACTGCTGACCTTGCAATTAACAGTCCAGTGCTTATCCTAAAGCACCACACCAGGACTCCACATAAAGCTTTTGTTGTTGTTGTTAAGTGCTGTCGAGTTGGTTCTGACCCATAGTGACCATGTATAGGGTTTCTGAGGAGTGGCTGGTAGGTTTGAACCGCCAACCTTGCAGCTCAAGCTGACCTTACCAGTCCAGTGCACTATTCTGCAGTGCCACACCAGGACTCCTGTTTAAAATAGTGTTACTGTTGTTAAGTGCCATCGAGTCAGTTCCAACATATAGCAACCCTGTATAGGGTTTCTGAGGAGCAGCTGGTGAACTTGAACCGCCCACCTTAAAGTTTAGACCAACTTTGCAGTCCAGCGCATTAACCCACAGCATCACACCAGGACTCCCATTTAATTTAAAGTATTGCTATTGGTGTTGTTAAGTGCCATCCATTTGTTTCCAACTCATAGAAAACCCTATATAGGGTTTCTCAGAAGTGACTGGTGAGTTTGAACTGCCAACCTTTAATGTGTTGTTGTTAAGTGTGGTAGAGTCAATTCCTACCCCTTATAGTGTTTCCAAGGAGCAGTTGGTGAGCATGAACCACCGACCTTACAATTCAAATGACTTTGCAGTCTGGCACATTAACCCACAGTGCCATACCATACTTGTTGTTGTTGTTGTTAAGTGCCATCGAGTCGGGTCCGAACCATACCGTACTAGGGGTTGAAAATTTCCAACTCTCTTCTCTTTGAGATTTCCTCCACATGTTCTGGCTCCTAAGGTTTTCTTTCAGTCCCAAGAGTCCCCTTTTCGGGTTCCTCTGGCCAGGAAGCATATTTCTCTCCTGGTATCCCACTGTGTATTCTTGAACCTGCGTTTGCAGTGAAGCAGAGAACACAGAAAGCCAGTGCTCAGTGCTAACCAAAAGGTCAGCAGTTGAACACTCCATGAAAGAAAGATGTGGCCATTGGCTACCATAAAGCTCAGAGTTGTGGAAACTCTGGTGCATGCCCGTTCTCCTCTGCCTAGCATGGTCACTGTGAGTCAGAATCTAACCCAATGACAGTGGGTTTGGGGTTTGGGGATTTGTCCTACCACAGCTGCCCCCCAGGCTCTGCCCATGGCTGTCCACAGGGTAGGGCTAGAAGATAAAAAAATAAATACACTGGGGGAATTCCCACCCCCACTGTCTAGCATGTATGGGGATCCCAGAGGCTTTTCTTGATCCTCTAGTTAGCAATAGAGGGTTTCTTGAGTGTTTTGCTGGCAGCAATACGGTTCCATAACTCGACCTATCCTTTGATCACAATCAGGAGACTAAAGGAGGAAAAAATGAAAAACCGTGGTGAATCTCACACCTTTTACATTATTCAAGTTTTTACTTCAGTCTTCATCCTGTCCCTGTTTACCTTTCAGAGTCTTCGGGCAGTTTCTTTTTGTATTCTGTCCAGATACATAGTTTTAATCCCTGGAAGAGAGAGGCCTCATCAACTGCGTCATCTTGACCAGTACCAGAAGACTATAAACAACTTTTGAAAGCTGCATAAACTTGCATGACATTAATATTTCATAATTTATTACATTCTGGCTGTACCCACTTGACAAGCTCACATACTTACTTAGGATCCTATTTGGATGAACTATGTTGCCAAGTAGAAGAGAACCTTGTAGGACTGTTTAAAATGTACAAAAATAATACAGATCCAACAACTTTGACTTTAAATCTAATAATCCTATAGAAACTACTTATGAGTAAGACTTTAAATGTTTTTACTTGATTGTTGTCATTGCTGTTAAGTGCAGTCTTCGCAACCCTGTAATGGGATTTAGGTGATTCTTTCCTCAAATTTCAAGCAATTTTTTTTTTTTCTTTTTAAATGATACATCAATTCACCATTATCTGATGACAATTTTCTTAGATTTTTTTTTCATCTGAGATTTTAATTTTATCAAAATCTATCCTGTAAATTTCTGTACTGCATTATTCATGAAAATGAGACTACTGTTATTAAAAGGAACGTTTGAGAATTCCACCTCCTCATTAAGTCTTCAGAGCCCCTGGGTGGTGCAAATGGTTGATGTGCTCAGCTGCGAACCAAAAGATTGGTAGTTCCAGTCTGCCTTGGAAGACATGTCGGTCTGGCTCTTGGCTTCCTAAAAAAGTCCACCACTAGAAACCCTATGGTGCACACTTGTACCCTGACACACAGGAGAGCAGCTGGTGGTCATATGAAATCTTTAATATAGCATCTGTGGCTTACCACTGAGACTGGTTCCATTGCTGCCCCTTGTGAAGCGCTTCAGAATTAAAAAATGGACAAAGGATTCTTTCCTCGCTGGGAGGAGTATGTTCCTGAGAAGGAGAATTGAGTAACAGTAAATGTACTTGTGAGGTGATTCTTAAAACTATAAAATCGTCATAATTTTACTCGGAGTGCTTTCTGTCACTTTACTTTTTTTTCTGGGTTGTCTTTGGCCCCCTTTCTAATTTTAGTTGTTTTGTATTTGTAATAAAGAATTGGGACTAATCCAGAGTTTCTTTTGTTAGGCTGTGCTCCAAACAGTGGGCAAAGATCTTTGCTTCATGTCGTTGGATGATACTGAAAGTAAAGGTAACTTGAAAAAGAGCCCTGGTGCTGTGGGCTGTTAATCACAAGGTTGGTGGTTCAAACCCACCAGCCACTCATGGGAGAAACATGAGGATGACTGCCCTTGTAAAAAGAAATGTACAGTCTCGGAAACTGCAGGAGCAGCCCTCTCTCCTCTGTCCTCCAGACTTGCTATGATCAGCATTAACTTGATGGAAGTGAGCAGCGAAATACTTTTATCACTCTGAATCTCTAAGTCTTAAAGATAACATTACCTTGAACCTCTCAAATGATTAATTATTTTTCTTGGAAGGTAATAATATTAAAAAAAAAAAAAAAAGGACGCTTTAATGAAACATATTCAATGTGTTTATGGTGATAACCAAAATATAATTTTTTGAAATGTCATTGACTGAATTAATCTTGAAAATGAAATCATAAGTTGGATAAATGCCCATTGTAAAGGATTTCACAGAAATTTCTCAGTGTCAGTTAAGTCACTTGTTCAAATGATCTGTTATGTTAAATAATCTTCTTGAATTTGTTTCTGAGTGTTTAGTTTATATATGTGACAAGATTAAATTTGTTGAATAGCTTCTGGCTATTGCATGCGATTTCTCATAAATAACACATTGGTTCTTAGAAGTGAGCACAGTGAGAATGAAATTATCTCCTCATGGCTTTAGCAATAGGTTATACACTAACCAAGGTGGACAAAGAACCAGTTGGTTATGAACCTTGTTAACATCGCCCTAATAAAACAGAAAGCATGACAATTTCATAATATTTCAGGGAAATATTTTTTTTGATAAGTTACCATATGAAAATCAAAATACATACTTAAAAGGGAAAAAAAAATCACTTCACCATTATCATTGTTGATAGGTGCCATCAGGTTGGTACTGACTCATAGTGACCCTATGCACAACAGAACTAAACCCTGCCAGATCCTGGGCCATCCTCACAGTTGTTGCCACACTTGAGTCCATTGCTGCTACCACTTTGCCAATCTATCTCACTGAGGGTCTTCCTCTTTTTCTCTGACCCTCCACCTTACCGAACATTATATCCCTCCTGGTCCCTCCTGACAATGTCCGAAGTATGAGAGACAAAGTTTGGCCATCCTGGCCTGCAAGGAGCACTCTGGCTGCACTTCTTCCAACACAGATCAGTTGGTACTTTTGGCAGCCCACAGTACTTTCAATATTCTCCTCCAACATCATAACTAGAATGAATCAATTCTTCTACGGTCTTCCTCATTCACTGCCCAGCTTTCACATTCACATGAGGTTATTGAAAATGCCATGGGTTGGGTCAGGTACACCTTAGTCCTCAAACTGACATCTTTGCTCTTCAACACTTTAAAAAAGGCCTTGTGCAACAGATTTGCCTAATGCAATACGTCGTTTGATTTCTTGACTGCTGCTTCCATGAGTGTTGATGATTGATTTCACCATGGTGGTAGTGATATGCCGACTCATAGAGGCCCTGTATAGGGTTTCCGAGGCTGTAAATCTTTAAGGGAGCAGAAAGTCTCATCTCTCTCTCATGGAGCAGCTGGTAGTTTTGAATTGCTGACCTTATGGTTAGCAGCCCAACTCATAACCACTATACTTGACATAGTAATTAGAATATTCAGCTGACACACACCCCTACTTTTTCTGTTGTTAAGTGCCATCGCAGTTCCAACTCAGCAACCCTACAAGGGGTTTCCAAGGAGTAGCTGGTGAGTTTGAACCACCCACCAACCTTGTGGATCGAACTGACCTTGCGGCCCAGTGCTTTACCCCACAGTACCATACCAGGACTGTTTCTAGAAGACATTATTAAATGTGTTGTGGTTTGTCCATGTGAATAATTTTCTGGTGCATTTGTTTTCTTTTCTCAACTTAAGGCTTTTGTCTTCTTGTAGAAACGGGTTCTGGAGATGATGTTCCTTAGCTGTGGAGCCATAGATGTGACCCGTCAGACAAGCTGCTCTTAAACAAGCAGCAGCTTTCTCAGGCCAACTGTATTTGAGAAAAGCATGAGGAAGTAACCACAAGAAGTTGTCGTTTTTGAAAACATTGATATATGCCTAAAACAAAATAGGTCTAAGGCCCACTATGTGGATGGATATGGCTGTGTCTACAGATCCAGGGCCTGGCATCGACCTTGAAGTGTTTTACATTTCTGATCCTCCTGGGAGATGTATTTTGTTAAACATTTGCTAACATGTTTACTTACATTTTGAAAAAAATCTATTTTGTTATCTTTTGAATTTAGTGGTTATGATAAGTATGTGATGCTAATTAGAAGGAGGGTTTTGTTTGGAGTTAACTCCTGTAGAATTTTTGTTTCGGTTTGGAAGCTTTGTCTTGTCTGTGTAAACATTTGACTAGTATTCTTTTTGAATTTGTTAAATTATATGTGTTAAGATTTAAATAAAGTTTCCCCTTAAAGGTGTGGTGGTAGTCTCATTCTGTTAAAAAGGAAAGAATTCTTGAATATATGTGTTTATATTGCTCCTCCTTTATCATTGGGAAAAGCACTGAAATATTAAATACTAGCTCTTATGTATTGGGCACTCAGCTGATACCTTAAACGCATTGTCTTATTTGCTCCTGAACTTTGAAGTGCATATTAATATTATCCACATTTTACAGATGAGAAAACTGAAGTTTTGTAGAGAAGTTAAAAACTTGCCCAAGGTCAAATAACTAGTGAGCCTCAAAGACCCCTCTAACTTGAAAGCCCATGTTTGTAAACATGGTTCAATGTAGCCGGTAGTATGCAAAGTACAGACCTTAGGTTTGGGAAGCAGAAGCTACCTATAAGCTGCTTAATAGATATGTGACCTAGGGAGTTTAAAGAATATCTTTGAGCCTTGATTTTACGGCTCTGTAAAATGGAACTAAATAAAACCTTAGCTGGCAGTATTTTAAAGATGACAGGCAACATATAAAATGTCTACCCTAGTTTTTTAGTGCCACTGCCACAGAAATGCTACAAATACATGACTTTAAAGAATAGAAATGGATTTTCTCACCATTGAGGAGGCCGCAAGTCTGACTTTGGAGCAGCAGCTCTAGGGGAAGGCGCTGGGAGAAGATCTCAGTCTCCTTTAGCTTCTGTAGCCCTGCAGCCTAGTCCTTGGTTCCTTGATCATCTTCACAGGGCAAATTTATCAATGTAGGATCAGCACTGGACTGTGAACCACAAGTTGGCCGTTGTAACCCACCAGGTGTTCTTCAGAAACCCTACCTAGGGTCCCTATGAATCAGAACCAACTTAAGGGCACTTAACAATAACATTTCCTTTTTACATCTCAGTTTGTGAGTGATCTGCTCTTTTAACTCAGATGTGATTAGGTTTAGGACACACCCTACACTGGTGTGACCTCATTAATATAAACATAACCTTATTTCCAGACAGGATTACATCCATAAGTATAAGGTAAGATTTCTAACACATAATTGTTTGTAGGGAACACAATTCATAACATGCTACCATTTGCCTGCCACCCCCCCAATTTATGTCCCCATATGCAAAGACATGTTCATCCTATCACATCATCCCCAAAGTCTTAATACCATTTGAGCATCAACTCTAAATCTGAAGATCTCATTTTCTGAATCATCTGAAGTACGAGAGGACTTCAAAGATTCATGAAAAAATTTCATCTTTTCATTCCATGAACATTTCAAAGCCCCCTCTTTTGTGTAAGACTGTGTGTATTCCATCCTGGGACTAAATCCCTCTTCTTTAGACCTTTCAAACAGAATATGAAAGATCTCTCCAAAGTACATTGGTGAATATGCACAAGGTAGCTATTCCTATTCCAAATGGGAGAATCTGTAGGGGAAAGAAGGGATAAAGCCCACAACCCTGCAGAGTCAAATGCATTAGCTTTTAAGGACTGAAAAGAATCCTTTTCTCCAGGACTATCTGAGCAATGACATCTTGGCCCTAACCATCAGCCTCTTTTTCTAGGCCTTCTGGGAAACCTTTCTCCCTTGGCTTTGAGTGGTCCCTATGAGTGTGACTCCAGCTCCTTAGCTAGGGTGTCCCCATTCTCTTGGCCAATAGACATGACAACTTCACTCCCTTTATTTTCAGTGGTGACCCATTTTCTTGTCCCACATGAAAGACAGCCTCACCCTCTGAAGTCAAGGTGGTGGCAACCAAAGTTCTTGAAACCTAAGAGGTGATGGTTACACTATTTGAAACTAAGGCAACCTGCCTCCCCCGTGATCCTCAACTACATGCTCCTTCCAAGAGTTCTGTTGATCTCTCAACTCTTCCCAGTTCTTGGACAAAACCAGAAGTTTGCAATCAAGTAGTTCCTCTAGTCCATTTCCTTCCGTAGCTATCTAGGAATCAAACTACTTTTCATTTGGCTGCCTTTGTCCTTTTTGGTTTAAGTTGACAGAATATATCTGATGGTGGTTGAATAGATGTATCATTCACAGGCCTGATCTCCTTTATCAAAGATATAGTGTAGCCACACCCTTAGTGAAAAATGCCAGGCCACCATCCCTTAATTTGTACAGTAGAATTTTCCAAATCTTTACGTTCTAGTTTCTTTTATAATGTTTTATTGTGAATTATGTGATAGTTTACATGGGAGAACATCAGTCTTACATTCATTCTATCATATATCGTCTCATTGCCATGGTTACAATCCCCTCCATGCAATCCTTCCCTCGTGCCCCCCAGGTCTTCAGCACACAGTCGCTCTCCCTCTCTG
>NW_006408556.1:19196008-19204451 GCF_000296735.1 Chrysochloris asiatica
TATCAGCTGGACGCTTCACTCTCCACTCTAGTCCTCTGTGGCTATGTCACTGACTCTGGGCCCAAGAGTCCCCAGGTCTTGCCACACTGCTGGCTAACCAGGTCTTCACCTGGGTTCACAGAAGCCTATTGAACGTTGTATGGCTTAGCTCACCGCTTCATTGCTGTTTTTCCCTCACTTCCCCTTATCGGTGTTGAGCATGGTCACCAATCACAGTGTGTATTCCCATTGAGTCTTAGTCTTGGAAGGGGGTTTTCACTGAGGGGACCCGACCACTTGCCTTGATGTTTCTTGGGCAAGCAAGTTGCTTGTTCTTGTAGTAACAGTCGGTCTGCCTATGCTGTTTTGTATTTTTCCTATAGGTCTTTCTAGTTTCATTTTTAAGTGTATCTCTTTCTTCCTGAATTTAAGTGGCAAGGAGAAACCACAGTGTCCTTTCAAAGTTTTCCTTAGAAATATCTTAAGTAGTATTTAACCATCACCTCTTTTCACAAATAGTATAACCATCAAATAGTATAAACATCACTTATTTTCACAAAACATTGAAACATTGTTCAGACAAATTCTTTGCCACTTTATAAAAAGGTGTACCCTTCTCCCAGTGTCCAATAAGATTTAAAGGGTCACCGTTTCCCTTTAAAGCCTCACCAGAAACACATTTGGTGCCTACATTTCTGAAAATCTATTCATGGCAATAGAAGTGTTTCCCACAGCTCTCAATTTTGAGTGCTCACCAGAATGGCCCTTGAAGTCATCATTTTACCAAATGTTTCAAGGTACTTCAGGCTCTTGACTCCCTGGTGGTCAAGTGATTAGCATTGGTGCTCTAGGTTTAGTCTCTTACTATCAAATATATCAAAATTCCCTGAACCTCTAGCCATAACCTAATTCCAACACCCACTCTACATACTCATTAGAGCAGCACCCACACTTCTCCTTGCCAGAGTGCCTTAATTTCTTAGTGCAGCGGTAACAAATCCTACAAGTGGGTGGCTTTAAACTGATTTGTTTTCTCCCAATTCAAAAGCTAGAAGTCAAAGTTCAGAGTGATGGCTCTAGGAGAAAGCTCAATTGGTTGGTTCTAATTTCTGTCACCGTGGTGCTCCTTGATTCTTTGTGATTCTCAGGTGGCATCTGTCTTTCCTTGTTTGTGCTTTCTTCTGGTGACTGTCCATCCGCATTTTCTTTTTCTTGTAACTCAGAAGTAGATTTAAGATACAACCAAATGCTAATATGATCTCATTAACAAAACAGAGGAATCTGGATTCCTAACAGGGATTACATCCACAGGTAATGGGGTTAGGATTTCAACACCCATGTTTGGGGGAGACAATTCAGTCCTTAACAATGCTTGAAGAGGAATCAGCATTAGACAAATATTTCTATCTTTTCTATGAAAAATAGGTGTCCTATGTTCATTTTTTGATTTTTCAAACTTTAACTCACTGGATTAGTTATTTTCTTTCAACAACAAAGGAGTGTAAAAAAAAGAAAAGTTCTATTGAATTGGATACTAAGAAAATTGGAATGTTTACCCATTTCTAAAATAAGTAGGGGAAAGGTTTTCTAAGTGAGACTAGGAAAAAGGTTAATGTATATGAAACATTAGAATATTAATTCTGATGGGAATAGTGAAAATTAAGAACCTTAGAAGCTGGGTATAATTTCAATTAACTTAGAATGGAAAGGGTTTTGCATTAAAAATCCTTGAGGCAGTTGAATGCATTGCTTATTCTTGGGAAAATGAATAGAATTGGGTTCATTCATGAAAGAGAAATAGTTGTGAATTAACAGACAAAAAAAAACAGAGAAGATGTATTAGGGCCAGATTATTGTTGTTGTTAAGTACCGAGGAGTCGGTTCTGATTCACAGTGGCCCTGCACACCGTTTCTGAAGCTGTAAACTTTTACTGGAGCAGAAAGCCTCATCTTTGTCTCACAGAACGGCTGGTAGTTTTGAACTGCCAACTTGAAGTTAGCAGTCCGATTCGCAACCACTACTCTACCAAAGCTTCTTGGGGCCAGATTATAGAAAGTCTTTAATTTCAAACTGAAGAGCTTAATCTAACTACCGATTTAAAACCTTTAATCTGAATAGATAAAGGAGTAGTCAAATTTCTCAAAATGATTTTATACCTTAAAGTAAGCCTGAGGTGCCAAGCCAGAACACAGTTACTCACTAACTGAGCAAAAGGGATAGGGGTATGCTAGTTAAACACACAGAGACTGATTATCGCTGCTTACAACTCATTGTGATTTGCAGCTTGAATTTTTTCTTCAGTGTTCTTTCTGCTTGACAAACACTAAGGGTGCTCATCCCTTTTGGGGAACTCCAGTACTTTCCACATTTCATTATAATACTTTGCTTTGTCTTCTCGAGTTTCTTTCTGAAATTCTCCTTTCAGATCTTTTTCACATTTCTTCCATTTGCTTTAGCTTCTCTACATTCAAAAGCAAGTTTCAGAGTCTCTTCTGATATCCATGTTTGTCTTGTCTTTTCTGTCTTTTTAATGACCTTTTGTTTTCTTTCTGTATGATGTTCTTGAGGTCATCCCACAGCTCTTCTGGTTTTCAGGCATTAGTGTCTAATGTATCAAATCTGTTCTTGAGATGACCTCTGAATTCAGGTGGGATATATTCAAAGTCATATTTTAGATCTCATGAGCTTGGTTTAATTTTCTTGAGTTTTAACCTGAACTTTCATAAGAGCAACTGATGGTCTGTCCCACAGTTTGCCCCTGGCCTTGTTTTGGCTGGTGATATTGAGCTTCATCACCATCTCTTTCCACAGATGGAGTCAGTTTGATTCCCGTGTATTCCATTTGATGAGATCCATTTGTATTATTGACTTTTATGTGGTTTAAAAAAGGTATTAACAATGAATAATTTGCTTGTCTTGCAAAATTCTATCACGTGATAGAATGCATACATAGCTATCAAAGTTACAGCTACAATTTCTGGACTGTCCTTTAGAGATGTAATACCAATGGCTCTTTTCATTAATAAGTAGACTGCATCAAAAGTATTGCATTAAAGAAAATTCAAAAATCAATGATCAACCTTCAGCCTTTTAAGTAGCAGCCTTTGCCCTGTCTCCAATATTGTTTGCATTGTTCATTATCCACCTAGACATTCTATAGAAATGATATAGTATCACTAATCCTATGGACAATAATGGCTTTATTATCTGACTGATCTAATTTTTCATACCAGGAACAAAAGTCAAAGGAAAGTGCTGCCAAACATAAATTCTACCTAGAGAACCAAAAGCAGATTTGTAAGAAAAGCTGTTTCTATAGAATTTTTAGGGAGTTTCATGACTTCACCACATGTTTTCATTGGCATTGTGCCTATTTTAATATACTTGTCCATTAAAATATATAACTGAAAGTTTTTATTTGATATTAAAATGATCATTTTATTACAATTAAAATTTAGGCTGGTGTGATTTTTGCATAGCACATGCCTGCTTTACATTGAAAGAACAAAAAAATATTAATCAAAGATTCAATCACCATTATAGTAGAGCCTACAATTTTAATATTATATGGGAAAATACATATAAAGTTGTACATACGAATATGTAGGCATACAAACATACATGTTCACACATATACGCGTGAATGTGTGTAGACACATGCATGTTCTTTTAAACCATTTTAAAACAAGACATTTACTTAAGATCTTCTAACTTCTACTTCCCTGTTCCTGTAGAATTCCGTGGAGTGACGCTGTTAAAGTTGGTTGTATTAACATTGGTCCCTGGAATCAGATGTTCATCTTCCCCTTCAATTAAAGAGTCCCACTGATCAAAATCTTTCTGAAGTCCTGTAAAATATAAGTATTAATATGAGTGTCAAATTTCAAACAGATGCATGCCTCTAGGTGGCACTATAGAATCACAAATTACATAAATGCAGAGCCAAGAAGGTAGTCAGTGTCAGAAGTCAAGATTTGCAGCTGCATCAGAGCCCAAGTAGGATGAGGCCCCCTGCTATTAGTATCCCCAGCATAGAAGTTCACCCTAGTTTTCACAGAAAGGCTATTAGTATAAGCAAGTAACTTGCTTCCTATGATATATATTGTATTGTTGTTTTGGTTGTCAGGTATTCTCATAGCGACCCCATGGGACTAAGTACTACTGCCCCATAGGGGTTTGTAGTCTGTCATCTTTATAGCTCTCCCGCAGAGCCACTGAGTGGGTTCAACCTTTTGGTTAGCAGCCAACTGTTGCACCACCCTGGTGGTGGTGGTGGTGGTGGTTGGTGGTGATGGTTATGTACTATGGAGTCGATTCCTGTGGTGGTGGTTATGTACCATGGAGCAACTCTGTGCAGGGTTTCTGAGGCTAAAAATCTTTATGGAAGCAGAAAGCCTCATCTCCTGCAGAACAGCTGGTAGTTTTGAACTGCTAACTGAGTTAGCAGCCCAACTCTTAACCACTATGCTAGAGCTCCCTGGCTCCTTATGAAGCAGCAAAAATTAATTTCTCAAATTTTTATTTTCAAACTGATTTACAGCTATGTTAAACTGTAAGTCAATTAGAGACAGCTAAAAATAGGACACTGTATCAAAATAAAGTTTTGCTCTGAACATCATGTCTTAAAAGAATATTAATTGCTTACCTAAATGCTTCTGTAAGAATGCTAATGAAGCTTTGTTGCTAAGAGAAATAGCTACATTTGAATCAATATCTCCTTTTAATGTCAATACTTTTCCAATTACTTTGTTAGTTGCAAAAGTGAAGTCATCAAAATTGTGATGGACTGCACCCCTAAAAAAAGAAATGAGATGGTCACAAATCACCTAATTTGATAAAATTACTTTTGTACTTAGGTTACAGAAAAGATACTGGTCTTGATGGCCTGTTCACTAATAACTACTTAATATCAAAGAGCCAAAAATTATAAACTTGATCAAATGAGATGGATTTGAGCACTAGAGGCTGTTCATTAGAGGCCCTAGAAAATATTTATCTTTCCCTTTAAAAACAATTCTAGATGAAATGATCCCAGTTTTTGGTGAGCTGGTAGACTTCCAATCTGAAAAATGGAATGTGTTGAATGGGCCCTGAACTCAGAGCCAAAGCCTGTTTCCTTGCTACCATCACCTACGTAAGATCTGGTTGATGTTTAATAAATCACTTTGGACTGTGATTTGTTGTTATGATATTTTTAAAACAAACCATCACATAGAACAAAACAAAACTTCCCTTGTATCCAAATCCACTGTCACTGAGTCGATTTTGACCCTGTTTAGGCTTCCCAAGACTGTAAATCTTTATAGGAGCAGAAAGCCTCATCTATTTCCCATGGAGCAGTTGGTGGGATTGAACTGCCAACCTTACGGTTATTAGCCCAATGCTTATCCTACAGCACCACCAGGGATCCTTGTAACTCTCACTCACAATGCTCTCTACATTCACCATCAACAACCTAACATTAAATGGCGGCGGTGGTGGTGCTGATGTGCCGTGGAGTCAGTTTCAATTCTTAGTGACTCTGTATAGGGTTTCAGAGGCTGTAAATCTTTACAGGAGCAGAAAGACTCATCTTTCTCTCTTAAACAGCTGACCTTGGAGTTAGCAGCCCAGCTGGTAATCCATTATGCTACCAGGGCCCCTTTACATTAAATAGAATGATATCTTTAAGTGCTCATCTTCTAGCACCTCTCAGACATTTGATATACAATGACTTTCTTGATCTTTTGTCTTTCTGTTTCTTCACATTGCAACATCCATCTGGCTCCTTCACTCTCCCCCATCGGCTAAATGTACACATCACTCAAGGGTCTATGCTCACATCAGTTCTTTCCTCATTTTGCAAACTCATCTACTCCAAACGTTTCATCTATGACACCATAGCAAATCTATATAGTTTTCGGGTGTGGTTAGATGCATCTCTATCAGGATTTCCCTGTCTCAGGCTAAGAAATTCCAATGTTAAAAACAACATTTCCCTAGTCCTACCATGAACAACTCTTCTTCTTTATTCTTCTGCTTCTTAGAAGCAAATCACCATTTTTTTAGTCATCTAAGCTCAAAACAGAGACGCCTGGTTCCATCTCCTTCTCCCCCACATTCCAGTCAAAACATGAAGGTAAACAGAGGTAGGGTAATGGGAGAGCCAGAAGCAGAAGCCTGAATGAGAATGGCCTGAGGAGGAGAGGGCGGGGAAGAAAGTGAAGGAGCAGGAGCAGGAGCACTCTAAATAATAGAGGAAGCAAGTAACCGTTGGGTCCTGCTAACCAAAGGGAGAAGAAGAAGGGTAATCAACACTGTCAAATGGATGCAGAGAAGAAGACTGAGATACCCAAGAGACTGCTGGGTTTAGCATGCAACATCTTTGTGTCTTTGCAGGGACAGTTTCAATAGACCATTGGGGTCTTAGGATGCTAGACAGCAGGAGTAGAACAGTGAATGGGAGCAGGAATGTGAAATGTGAAACACAGGCTACTGTTTCAGGGAAGGAAAGAAAACGGATAAAGAGTTTACCAAGAAAGTTGGCTTGAGGAAAGGCCACGTGTTTTGTATTGTGTTTTAGAATTAGATAGACTTGTGCATACAGAGAGGATAAATTACAGTTTTTACCTTAAATAACTAGCCCCTTCCTCACCACATATATAAACTCTATTTGTCCTTCAAAATCCAATTCTAGTTCTAGCTCATCTAAGAAGCCTGACCTCAGTTGGAATAGACCCTCCCCATTCTCTGACCCCCACAGTTTAATGCATCTGCTTGATTACTTCCACCCAGAAGCCCCTTTTTTCCTCTTCTTAATTAACTAGATTTCAGATAGCGGAGGAATGAGCTCTGTCTTTGCTTTTTAATATCTCACTGTGAGTTTAAAATGCTACCAAAGTGTCCTTTTTCATGTACTAGATATAAACAGGAGTCCTGGTGTGGTGCAGCGGGATAATGTGCTAGAATGCAAGGTCAGTTTGAGCTGCAAATTTGGCAGTTCAAACCAAGCAGTTGCTCCTTGAAAACTCTATACAGAGTCGTTGTGAGTCAGAACCAACTCAACAGCACTTAACAACAAACAACAACAAAGATATAAGCATATTGTCAACATTCAATGGTCCCCAATTTAGCCTTTGGGAATTTATTAATACATTTTCTCAACAATTAAGCATATTTCCTGTCTCAACAGCTGACTGTTCCTCTAATGAATTCCTATGCTTGCCTAGTGACAGAATTGCCACACACCCCCTACAACCACCCCACCAAAAAAACTGTAGACATGTTCTTATATTTAGATAAATGTAGCAGGTACCCTAAGGCAAATTTTAATTAACAGTATGTTCTCTATGCACATTAACGCTATTCAAAATATTTTTACTTTTAAAAGAGCAAGTCTAAATGTACTAAGAAACTTAGATTATCTGATATTATCCCTCCTAAAGCCTAGACAATTAACACTTCTATAATGTCTACTAAATGACATCTGTTGATATTCGTCCAAGTTTGAAGTTTCTGTTCCAGTTAATGAAATCAGTCACTTACTAATACTCACCTGATAGTAATCATTTTTCTTTCTCTACCAGGTAAGTATAACTTTTTCATTTTTCTTATATTATAAGGAAATTGGAATTTCTCAGAGTTGATTAAAAAAAGGGGCTGAGGAATTCTGGAATAGACTTCATCACCCAGTGGTTCCATCCATGCATCCAAGGCAATGCCACATCTGTAGATATTTGTTGGCGATGATAAAAGAAGGCTGGTTAAACAAGACTGACATATACCAGAAAACCAAACCCACTGCACTCCAGTCAAGTCCAACTCTCACTGACTATACTGGGCACAGCAGTACGAAGCAGCCAGCCACATCTTTCTCCTGCAGGGAGGTTAGTGGATTTGAACCACCAATCTTTGGGTTAGCAGCCCAACATTTAACCCAATGTATCATCAGGCACCCTAAAAATACTAGGATTACCAGATGTAGATGTTAATAATTTATTATGGGTTATCTGACTCATTAACAACCTGCGATATGCAGATGATACAACCTTGCTTGCTCAAAGTGAAGGGGACTTAAAATATTTACTGATGAAGATCAAAGAGCACAACCTTTGGTATGGATTGCATCTCAATGTCAAGAAAACAAAAATCCTCACTACTGGACCAATAAACAATATTCTTATCAACGGAGAAAAGAGTGAAGTTGTCAAGGATTTCATTCTTCTTGGATCAACTATCAACACTCACGGAAGCAGCAGTCAGGAAATCAAATGACATATTGCATTAGGCAAATTTGTTGCACACGACCTTTTTAAAGTGTTGATAAGCAAAGATGTCAGCTTGAGGACTAAGGTGTGCCTAACCCAAACCATGGTTTTTTTCAATAACTTCATATGCATGTGAAAGCTGGACAGTGAATAAGGAAGACCATAGAAGAATTGATGCTTTTGAGTTATGGTGTTGGAGGAGAATATTGAAAGTGCC
>NW_006408556.1:19208088-19209910 GCF_000296735.1 Chrysochloris asiatica
TAATGATCAATACATCTTGATTGCATGTTTGATCAATTTCAGATTGAAGAAGTTGGTAGAATTCTTCTATTTCATCCTCACTGGCTTTAGTGGTTGGTGCGTAAATTTGAATAATGATGTTATTAACTGGGCTTCCCTGTAGGCGTGTGGATAGTATCCTATCACAGACAGCGTAGTACCTCATAACTGATCTGGATATGTTCTTTTTGACGATGAATACAACACCATTCCTCTTCAATTTGTCATTCTGGCATAGTAAACCATGCAGTTTTCAAATTCAAAATGGCCAATACCAGTCCATTTCAGCTCACTAATACCTAAGATATCGGAACTACTAGGTGGGTTCAAACCACCAACCTCTTGTTAGCAGCTGAACACTTCACTATTGCACCCCAAGGATGTACCTTCTATCAGGTAGCAGGACTTAGGTTTAGGACACATCCTATACTGAATTTTAATTTTCAAGTGTTGTTGAGTTGGTTCCAACTTATAGCGACTCTATGTAGGGTATCCAAGGAATGGCGGGTGGGTTTGAACTACCAAATGCAAGGCTTTATTAGCATAACAAAGAAAACACTATTTCCAAGTAGAATTGTATCCACGTGTATAAGGGTCAGGTTCCAACACATATTTTGTGGGCCATGATTTAGTCTGTAAGGAGCCCTAGTGGCATAGGATATGGGTTAGACTGCTAACCACAGAGTCAGCAATTCAAGTCCACCAGCTGTTCCTCAGACAAAGAGGAGGATTTCTGCTCTCATAAAGATTTACAGCCTCAAAAACCCTGCATAGGGTCACTATGAGTAGGAATTGACTCAAGGGGTGTTGTTGTTAAGTGTCATCAAGTCAGTTCTGACTCATAGAGACTCTGTAAAGGGTTTCTGAGGAGAGACTGGTTGGTTTCAACCACCAATTTTGTGACTAGCAGTATAGTGCTTATCTTACAGTGCCACACTTGATAGCAATGGGGTTTAATACAATCTGTGATACTAGAAAGCTCAGAAAAATTACACTGAGAGTCAAAAACCTGAGAATTGAAGATTCTTCTCATTCTGCTTGGTCATAGGCCCAGCAAGAGGCAGCGAGCTATTGACTTCATACTTAGGGCTTTGGATACAGCTCTGCCGCCTACTAGCTACTGAGCTTGGACAAGTTATGCACACTCTATTAAGTCTCAGAGTCGTCATCTGTAAAATGAAGAAAACGGTATCTATCTCATAGAGGTATTGGGAGGATTTTATTTAACTAGATAACATAATTAAAACACAAGTCACACAGGTCATAATTTAAAAAGGATAGGAGGTACTGTTACCATTCCATTTCTAGTGGCTACTGCCATTATTATTATTAGCAATCCTTTCTGTTCCGTGATGTGGTCATGAAGATCATAATGATGGCTAGGAAAATGATTTACAAAGTCTGCTGCTGTGGAGTCGATTGTGACTCATAGTGACCACATGTGCCAGAGTAGAACTGGTCCATCGGCATTTCTTGGCTGCCATCTCTATGGAAGCCAATGGCCAGGTCATTCTCTGGTAGAGCCACTGGGTGAGTTCAAACTGCCAACCTTTTTTTTTGGGTAGCAGTTGAGCACCTAACCATAGCATCTCTGGGCTTCTTTTCTTAGATATGTTGTTGTTGTTAAGTGCCATCGAGTGGGTGCCTACCCATAGTGACCCTGTACAGGGTTTCCGAGGCTGTAAATCTTTATAGGAGCAGAAAGCCTCATCTTTCTACCGCGGAACAGCTGGTAGTTTCAAACTGCTGACCTTAAGGTTCGCAGCCTGATTCGTAACCACTACGCTACCAGAGCTCCTTTATA
>NW_006408556.1:19210010-19220988 GCF_000296735.1 Chrysochloris asiatica
TGTTTGGTAAGGTGGAGGGTCAGAGAAAAAGAGAAAGACCCCCAGCAAGATGGATTGGCAAAGTGGCAGCATCAATGGGCTCAAACGTGGCAACAATTGTGAGGTTGGCCCAGGATCGGGCAGTGTTTCATTCCGTTGTGCATAGGGTCGCTATGAGTTGGTACCAGCTCGATGGCACCTAACAACAACAACAACAACAACATCTCACTGTGTTTAAGAGCTATTATACCTTAAAGTGTACAAAGAGAATATGATTAGCTTTAGTAAGACAGCTGACCGGGTATTACATAATCACTTTCTTTAGGAGGAACTTAAGGGATAAACCTGTAACTACTGGGTCAGTTCCAACTCATGTGTTGCAGTGTAAATGCACATGTAAACCTCATGTGTTGCAGTGTAAAACTGCTCCATAGGGTTTTCTTGGCTGTGATGCTGCAGGAAAAAGCACTGGACTGCAAGGTCAGTTTGAACTGCAAGGTTGGTAGTTCAAACTCACCAACCACTCCTTGGAAATCCTATACAGGGTCGCCATGAGTCAGAACTGATTGGAAGGCACTTCACAACCATCTTTACAGAGGCAGACTGCTAGGCCATCTTCCACAGGGCCACCTCTTTAGGTATACTTGAGTACAAACTGTTAGCACAACTAGGGGTCTATATTTAGGCACTGCAACTTTTAAAAAGATGAATTGCCATTCATATTGTTTTCAAAATAAAACAGAAAAATAAGTAAAAATGTCTTCAAAACTGTGGGGTATCTGAAAAAAGTACAATACATGTACTGTTTTTCTTATGGTTGGTTTTCTGGGTACTTTGGGTGTATTCATTGGATCTCTTTTTGAGTAACAGTTGGACATACTGCTTTATATTTATAAGTGCTCTACCTGAAAAATTTTCTGGGATTGGAGAAAAACATAGTGAGCATGTCATAGGAAAATATAACTTTCTGTTTAAGATTAAGTGTATCATATATTTCCTGATCTTTTCAAAACAAAGAAGAAAAAAAAAAAACCACAAAAAACCCCCTTATACTGAAATAGATTTCAAGAAATGTGAGGTGTTGTTTCACAAATGATTCTGCCCACTTTCTATATGGCTGGTGCTACATGATTTCATTAGTCTGGAATAAAGTGATTAAAGAAAAAAAAAAAAAGTCAGCAATTTCAGAGACTGGGGTCTAGTCTCAACTGGTATCCAAATAACTAAATTTTAGACCAAGCACCACTTCAAAGATTAAAAAAAAAAAATCCAATAAAATAATGAATTCCCCTTTGGAGAAGTTTTAGAAATAAAATAATATAAAATACTATTATTGTAATCACTAAGTTACTGAAAGAAAAAAAAATATATGTAAAGGTAAATTGTTGTTGTTGTGAAGTGCCTTCGAGTCAGTCCCGACCCATAGCGACCCTGTACAGGGTTTCCGAGGGTGTAAATCCTTGCGGGAGTAGAAAGCCTCATCTTTCTCCCGCGGAGCGGCTGGTAGTTTCGAACCGCTGATCTTAAGGTTCGCAGCCCGATTCGTAACCACTACGCTACCAAAACCAGTTGACAATGTTGTTGTTGCTAGGTGCCATCAAGTTGTTACCGACTCATAGAGACCTTGTGCACAACAGAATGAAACACTGCCCAGTTCTGCATCAACCTCCCAATCTCTGCTATTCTTGAGCTCATTGCTGCTGCCTGCCCCTGTCTCAGTCCATCTCTTTGGGGATCTTCTTATTCTTCACTGACCCTCCACTGTACCTAGTATGATTTCCCTTTCCAGGGACTGGTCTCTTCTAATAATATCTCTGAAGTATGAGAGACAAAGTCTGGCCATCCTGGCTTCTAAGGAGCCTACTTCTTCCAACACAGCTTAGTTTGTTATTTTGGTGGTTCATGGTACTTTCAGTCTTCTTGTCCAATACCATAACTCAGTTGCATCAGTTCTTCTGCAGTCTTTCTTATTCATTGTCCAACTTTCGCATGGTACTTTTGAAAATACCATGGCTTGGGTCAGGCAAACCTCAGTCCTCAAACTGACATCTTTTCTCTTCAACACTTTAAAGAGGTCTTGTGCAGTAGATTTGCCCAATGCAAAACGTTGTTTGATTTCTTGACTGTTGCTTCCATGAGTGTGGATAGCTGATCCAAGCAAAATGAAATCTTGGACAACTTCAATATTTTCTCCATTTATATGGATGTAATCTATTGATCCAGTGGTGAGGATTTTTGTTTTCTTGATGCCCATACCAAAGGTGCAACCCATACCAAAAGCTGTGGTCTTTGATCTTCATCAGTAAGTATTTTAAGTCCTCATCACTTTCAGCAAGGAAGGTTGTATCATGTGCATATCACAGGTTCTTAATGAGTCTTCCTCCAATCCTGATGCCACGTTCTTCTTCATATAATCCAACTTCTCAGATTATTTGCTCAGCATACAGATGAAAGAAATATGGTAAAAGAATACAAACCTGGAGTACGCCTTTCCTTATTTTAAACCATTCAGTGTTCCCATGTTCTGTTCGGACAACTGCCTCTTGGTTTATGTACAGGTTCCTCAAATAAGTGTACCCGGATACTCATTCTCTGCAATGTTGTCCATAGCTTGTATGATCCACACAATCAAAAGCCTTTGTGTAGTCAGCAAAGCACATGTAAACATCTTTCTGATATTCTCTGCTTTCAGCCAAGATCCATCTGACATTAGCAATGATATCCCTCATTCCACGTCTTCATGTGAATCCAGCTTAAACCTCTGGCAGTTCCCTGTCAATGTATTACTGCAACCATTTTTTTAAAATTATCTTTAGCAAAATTTTACTTGCTTGTGATTTTAATGATAACTGTCTGATGATTTCCACATTCCGTTGGATCAGCTCTTTTTGGACTGGGAACAAACATGGATCTCCTCCAATCACCTGGCCAGGTAGTTGTTCTCCAATTTTTCTGGCATAAATGATTGCCTCTAGTGCCACATCAGTTTGTTGAAATATTTCAATTTTTATTCCATTAATTCCTGGTGCCTGGTTCTTTGCCAATGCCTTCAGTGTACCTTGGACTTCTTCCTTCAGTATCATCGGCTCTTGATCATATACTACCTCTTGAAATGGTTGAACATCAATCATTTCTTTTAGATACATTGACTCTGTGTATTCTTCTATCTTTTCTTGATGCTTTCTGCATCATTCAATATGAATCCTTCAACATTTCAAGTTGAGGCTTAAATTTTTTCTTCAGTTTCCTCAGCTTGTGAAATGCTGGGTGTGTTCTTCCTTTTGGTTTTCTAACTTCAGATCTTTGTACATTTCATTATAATATTTTCCTTTGTCTTCTCGAACTGCCATTTGAAAATTTCTGTATAGCTTTTTTACCTCCTCATTTCTTCCATTTGTAACAGATAAATAAGAATGACAAAGGGAATCATGGAAGGGGGAGTTTTTTAATAGCAGGAAAGTAGACAGTTTCACACCAGGAAAATATATAGAGAGTAGTTCTGGAGGCAAAGAAGAGACTTTTAAGACCATGGTGACTTCCCCAGTTAGAGTTTAAGTATATATTACATATATATGAGGAAACTTCCAAAAGCTCATTGAAAAATTCCATGGTCTTTTCATTTTATTTTTCCATGAATTTTTGAAGCTCCCTTGTATATCTCATATGTATAATTGTTCCTCCTCTGCCAACCCACCCAACAATTTAATATTTTCTCATTTTACAATGACCTGGCTCTCTTACCTGAATCTCTGGTCTTCACTAAGAGCCTGAATAACGGTTGCTCCTCCAAAGGAATGTCCAATAATTGCTACTTTATCCCTATCGACAGAGTCCTATATGGAAAAGCATCATAAATTTTTAACTGTCTCACAGACTGCTAGAAGAATAAACTAAATGGTTTTGTGATTTGTGCAGTTATTATTCATTGCACAGGCATGGTTAAGTACATTGATTTTTTTTTTATAAAAGAGAAAAAATGCATATATATGTGTGTGTGTATGCATGTATGTTTATGTGTGTTGAGAATTCATAGAAATACAGATGTAAATGTCATGGTTTCCTTTGTCACCCACACTTGAAACTCCAACATCAATACCAATTTCTGCATTTTCCCACCCCATGTTTACTAGTGCGTTCATTCCCTGAGTATTTACTGAGCCCCTCACTGTGTCAGACTACTATAATCTCATTTTCAATGAGCTCACAGTCTATTAAGGGAGAAAGAGGCACAAGTACGTAATGCAAACACAATACAATTGTGCCAAAGAACATATAAAATAAATATCTAATCTGGGTAAGTATTGGGGTCCAGGAAAGCTTTCCTGGTAGATGTGGGATGTCTGACTCGAATCTTGGATGCTAAACAGGAGTTGAGGGGAGGAGGAAGTGTGTGTAAGGTGCGATGGCATGGGAATAGGAGTGACTGGCCAGATGAGGGACAACAAACTCTTCAGTGTGTTTGGAGAACAGATCATCATCATATGCTCAAACTAAAGTACATCCCGTTCCCTCATCTCCCTGGATTCCTTCCAGCCCTCCCATACATAGTTCTAATTTTTCGCAATGCTATCTACTAGCTTGATATTCTTCCATCCCTTCCCCACCCACATTTTGTCTAAATGTTTTTTGTTGTTTTTTTTTTTTTTGCCAACTTTTCAAGATCAACTCAAACTTTCAGATGCCTTCCAAATTATTATAGTTACTGCATTGCATTAATTGAATTGAGTATTAATTAGTAATGTGTTATACTAATCAACTTGAGTTTTAATTGAATCATATGAAACTGCCATTTCATAGGTCAAAATGGATGAAATATTGTCAATTTCATACACAGTTCAAACTAACGAGCTCTTCATTACTGTAATCATTTACCTGTACTGTTTGCACATGTGTGGCCTTTCATCATGCTCTACCTTGTATTACAACAGAAAAGCAGGCACTAAAGAACTACAGAACAAGGGGGGAAATGCCTTTTTTAAGCTCACCTTCAATTGTTTCACATCAAACTTTAAATTTAATGCATTTTCCACTGGTTTTCCATGATCAATGTCAAGAATCAAACTGAGAGCTTGGGAACACTCTTTTGCTCTTTGCCGTACCTAAATATGATTTTTAGGAGAAAAAAATGGCAAAGTAAAACGTTGTAACTCTTACTTTAAAGTTTGTATAGAGACTTCATGTGGAAAAAACAATGGTTGATTATAAACTAGAAATTGCTAAACGAACGTGAACAGACTGCCACTTAGCATAGTGACTCAGGCACTAGCTCTGATGATGGGTAGTGACTGTTGTCATTAAGTGCCATTGAGTTAGTTCAGACTCCTAATGACCTTGTATTGGGTTTCCAAGGAGCAGCTGGTGGGTTTGAACTGTAAACCTTGCAATTAACAGTCCAGTGCTTATCCTCCAGGATCATACCAGGACACCTTAGTGATGAGTATGACTTAGTCCAAATCATGACTCTGTTACTTACCCATTGTATGACTTTAAATGGTTTACTTAGCCTCTCTTAACTTCCATTTATTGTATAATGATACTGGTGTGGTACTTTAGGATCAGCACTGGACTGCTAACACTAAGGAAGGCAGTTCAAATTTACCAGTCACTCCTCAGAAACCATATACGGGGTTACTATAAGTCAAAATGGACTCCATGGCACTTAACAAGAACAAGAACAAAAATGCTTACCTCAGTGAAATGTGGGTAGAATTACATGTGGTAACATATAAGGTACCCACTATAGACCTGGTGGGTACTGGAGTGCTAACTGCAAGGTCAGTGGTTCAAACCCACCAGTCACTCTTCATAAGCCCTCTACAGAGTTTCTGTAAGTCAGAAATGACTCAAGAGCACTCAAAAACAACAACATAGATTCTGGGCACAAAGTTGGCAGCCAGTGTGATTTATTTCACTGAATCCTCCCAACAGTCCCTGAGACAGACATTGTTTTTATTATTTTGTAACAGACAAAACAGAGAAACACAAAGAGAGTTAGTGGCTTGTCCAAGGAGATCACCCCACTGCTTAGTGATCGAGCCAGGATTCCAACTTGGAACGTTAAATTCTAAGATCTGTACTTTCAGCATTATTCTATGCAACCTCCCAGAAAGGAAGCCTTTCTTATACCACTATCATGGACAGTCAAAAAATTATTTTCTTGAACTTTTGAAATTCTAGTTAGAAATGCTAAGGACACACACAAAAAATATCTGAAAGTCAATGTTATTGTCTGGGATTTTTCACTTTTATTTTTTTACTACAAACTGAACATTTCAGTAAGGAAATTTCATTACTCAGTAAATCTTCAGGGAATGGGAAACTAGAGACCTAGAGTATACAGGATCATTTTGCCCACGCTTTTGGTCACCTGTAAAACTTAATGCACACATGGCATCATTTTACACACATTTTTGGTCACCTAACTTGTCTCCCCTATTGAAATGTACCTGTTTATTCAGTTGAGCTGCCATCTCATCTTGTTTTATGGCTTTATAGTAGAGCCAAGACTGCTTCCCTTGGTTTGCAGCTGACTGGTTCTTGAAATAGTACGTTGCAGACGCAGATCCATCTCTAGAATACAAACAGAGTCAATTACCCAGGTACTTACTTTTTCCCTTTCCCATCTCACCTGCACCCTTCACACTCAACTTCCCTCTGATTTTTCTGACTTCGCTTTCTTATTGTACTCTATTTTTTTTTCCTTTTAGCCAAATAGATTCTCAAAGGTGTTCTAGAAAAATAAAAAGACCTTAAAGTAATGGGTAACCTCAATCCATCCAATATACACAATTATGGAAGGTGCTATCAGCCATGCTGGAAACAAAGCTCCAAATCTCAAATCCTCCAGTTGCTAGCTGCATAATTTTGGACCAGTGACTTACCCCCTTTTCAATTTTATTTTCCTCCTCTTTTAAACAGTGATAAAAGTAATTCAATGATGGGGCTGTTTAAAGATAAAGGCAGTATACATGGAAGCACGCAGCACAGTGCATGGTCCATAATACACACTTTGGAAACAGTCTAAATTTCTATTTTATCCTCTTACATAATCAGAACTAACAATTATGTCTATGTTTTAAATCTTACTAATGTTATACGTCTAGGCACTAACATTCCCTTATGTGATTAACAACCCCAGCTACATACCGGATGACATACCTGTGTTCTACAGCAGCAACAATAAAGCCATGAGATGCCAGGTCATTGCCAATCGCAGAATAAAGTGTCCTTCAAAACACAGAAAGGGAAACATTTAGCAACCAGTCATACTGCATGACTTAAGATCCTTGTCAGCTCCTGTCCCTCTCCAGACCCACCATGTTCACACTGAAGCTAAACTTCCTGTGGGCTGTTCCCAGTTAGTGACTGAACACCGAGTAGGTGCTCATGCAGGTCCATTTCTGTGAGATGAAGGACTCATCTGATGAGTAACTTTGGTTCAAATATACTCTTCACTGGCCTGGCCCAAACTTTCATGGAAATGGACTACAATCTGAGACAGTTCTTATCCAATCCATCCTTCTCCATCTCCCTCATAGAAGGCCAACTTATATAATGGTCCAAAGGCTCTATCCCTCACAGGCATTTCCCTCAATGAAAGTCTTTTACAGTTCATTCAATCTTTGTGTCTGCTACTCTGGAGGCCAAATAAGCACAGAGGATAATGTTCAGAGTGTAAATATTAAAATATAAAAGAACAGCAAGCAAAATGGCAACATCTTATCTCCTCTGTTTGGAGGCTAACTACCATGAGTTTGAGGGAGGGAACAAACTATCTTTGCCCTGAGTGTGCAGGGTTAGGACTGAGCAGATGATGTTGTTATGTGCCGCTGAGTCAGTTCCAACTCATAGCGACCCTGTATAGGGTTTCTGAGGAGTGGCTGGTGAGCCTGACCAACCAACCTTGCAGTCCAAACTGACCTTGCAGTCTAGCGCATTAACCCACAGTGCCACACCAGGACACCAGGACTGAGCAGTACACCATTCGATTCTTGGGGACGCTAACTCCTCTGGGACAGGGACCAGTACAGCAAGACCTGCTGCTCCTTTATTTTTTTGGTGGGGTGGGGGGATTCATTTATTGATCCCAAGAGGCTAAACTTGTTCAGCATTTCAAACATTACCTGAACGCTCCAAGACCATGAGAAAAAACAATTAGTGGATACTTTTCACTAGTCTTCAGAGGAGAGTTCCATTTTGCTGGAGTTTTCACTGACTCTACACGACAAGGGAGATCACAGTTAGTGTTTCCTGTCTTGAATGCTGCTAGTTATTTTAACACACAATTCCTTTAGCATAAAATATTGACCCATAAAGTTTTTATCTCTTTTTGCATGGATTAATAGTCAATTCATTTTTAAAAAGTCTATGTCTTAATACTACCAATCGACTAAAGATCTGAACTTTGTGTTCTTCCCTCAGACCACATTCATTGTCATCATGTTGGTTCTGATTCACAACAATCCTACAGGACAGAGAAGGAGTACCCTAAGAGGATTCTCTGGACTGTAATCTACATCAAAACAGATGGCACATCTTTCTCCTGCAGAGTGAGTGACTGGTAGTGACCTATGAGTTGGAATGCACAACAGATCAAAACACTGTCTGGTCCTGTGTCATCCTTACAATTGTTACTATATGTTTGCTACTGTGTCAGTCCATCTCTGACCCTCCACTTTACCAAGTATGATGTCCTTCTCCAGGTACTGGTCCCTCCTGATAACATATTAAAAGTATGAGAGGCTAAGTCTTGCTGTTCTGACTTCTAAGGAGCATTTTGACTGTACTTGTTCCAAGACAAATCTGTTTATTCTGGTGGCAGCTCATGGTACTTTTAATATTCTTCTCCACCACAATATTCAAATGCATTGATTCTTCTATGGTCTTCCTTATTCATTGTCCAACTTTCACACGCATATGAGGCAATAAAAAATACCATGGCTTGGGTCAGGTGCACCTTAGTCACCAAACTGGTATCTTTGCTGTTGAACACTTTAAAGAGATCTTTTGAAGAAGATTTGCCTAATGCAGTATGTTGTTTGATTTCTTGACTGCTGCTTGCATTGAGTGTTGGTTGTGGGTCCAAACAAAATGAAGTGTTTGAAAACTTCCGTCTTTTCTCCATTTATCATTATTTATAGGTCCAGTGTTGAGGATTTTTGTTTTCTTTACATTAAGATGCAATGGAAGACTCTATTCTTTGTTTTCATCAGTAAGTATTTTAAGCCCTCTTCACTTCCAGAAAACAAGGTTATGTTATCTGCATAATGCAGGTTGTTAGTGAGTTTCTCTCTAATACTGATGCATGTTCTTCTTCATATAATCCAGCTTCTTATGTTATTGGCTCAGCATACAGTTGGAATAAGTACTGCAAAAGGACGCAACTCTCGCACACACCTTTCCTGATTTTAAACCATTCAGTATCTCCTTGTTCTGTTCAAATGACTGCCTTTTGGTGTATGCACAGGTTTCTCATGAGTACAATGAAGTGTTCTCAAATACTAATTCTTCGCAATGCTATCTAGTTTGTCATAATCCACATAGTCGAAAACCTTTGCGTAGTCAATAAAGCACAAGTAAACATCTTTCTGGTATTCTCTGCTTTTAACCATGATCCATCTGATGTCAGCAATGATATCCTAGTTTCATGTCCTTTTCTGAATCTGACCTGAATTTCTAGCAATTCTGTCAATGTATTGTCACAACTGTTTTTGAATTATCTTCAGTAAAACTTTACTCGCATGTCATATTAATGATAGTCAATGATTTTGACATTCCATTGGGTCATCTGTCTTTGTAATGGGCCCAAATTAGGATGCTTGCATAAATACTACAAATGTATAATTTAAAAAAAAACAGAAATTCATTTTTTTCACAGTTCAAGAGGCTAAAGGTATAAATTCAGGGCACTGGCTGAAAGGAGAATTCCTTTCTTGTCTATTTCAGCTTCTAGTAGCCAGCAAAGTCTGGAATTCTGGGACTTGTAGACACACTTTTGCTTCCATAATTTTCAGACAGTGTCTGCTTTCCTCCTATATCTTTACTTTTTACTGTGTCTATGTTGTTTTGTTGTGTGTGCTGCAGAGTCAACGCTGACTCCAAACAACACACCTATATGGCAGTATAGAACTACTCCATAAGGTTTCCTAGGCTGAATCTTTAAGGGATAAAACTGTCAGATCTTTCTCCCTTGGAGCTACTGTTGTTGTTGTTGTTGTTGTTAGGTGCCATCAAGTCAGCACTGACTCATAGAGACCCTATGCACAGCAGACTGAAACATTGCCTGATCCTGGGCCAACCTCACTACTGTTGCCAATGGACTTGAGTCCATTGATGCAGCCACTTGACCAATCCATCTCATTGGGGGGTCTTCTTCTTTTTCTCTGACCCTCTACCTTATCAAACATGATATCCTTCTCCAGCAATTGGTCCCTCCTGACAATACGTCCAAAGTATGAGAGATGAAGTTTGGCCACCTTGGCTTCCAAGGAGCACTCTGGCTGCACTTCTTCCAACACAGATCTGTTGGTTTTTTTGGCAGCCCATGACACTTTCAATATTCTCCTCCAACACCATAACTCAAAGGCATCAATTCTTCTGCGGTTTTCCTTATTCACTACCCAGCTTTCACATGCATATGAGGTGATTGAAAATATCATGGCTTGGGTCAGGCATACCTTAGTCCTCAAGCTGATAGCTTTGCTCTTCAACACTTGAAAAAGGTCTTGTGCAGAAGATTTGCCTAATGCAATATGTCATTTGATTTCTTGATTGCTGCTTCTGTGAGCGTTGATAGTTGATCCAAGAAGAATGAAGTCCTTGACAACTTCAGTTTTTTCTCCATTGACAAGAATGTTATTTATTGGTCCAGTGGTGAGGATTTTTGTTTTCTTGACACTGAGAGGTAATCCATACCAAAGGCTATGCTCTTTGATCTTCATCAGTAAATGTTTTAAGTCCTCTTCACTTTCAGCAAGCAAGGTTGTATCATCTGCATATC
>NW_006408556.1:19224374-19254758 GCF_000296735.1 Chrysochloris asiatica
TTTCTACCGCGGAACAGCTGGTAGTTTCAAACTGCTGACCTTAAGGTTCGCAGCCTGATTCGTAACCACTACGCTACCAGAGCTCCTTTATAAGATATGTAGCGCCATCAAAGTACACAGCTATAGTCTTGTCATTGATATTAAAAGTGTTCTAAAAATAAACAAAAACCACGAAGGCGAGGTTTAAAATGAATTCCTAAAGTTTCAGATAATTTTAACAGGGAAAATTTGAAGATATAACATTGAGCGAACAGTAGTATGTGATCAAAGTTATTAGTATAATGTAGCTCAGTTAAGTGATGGATGCACAAAAGATTGTAAGAGGTGACAGAGCTATCTTAGTGAGGGAGACTGTAATGGGTGGTTATGGGTATGACAATCCAGTCTCTTTCATTTATGACATTAATGGTTCATTCCTTTTCGATTTTGAACATCATGGTGGTTTATTTTTCTTCCTGCTTTCTTTCCCTATTTCTGTCCTTCCTTTCTCCCTCCATTCCTCTCTCTCTCCTTTCTTCCTTGGTTTTTCTCTGGCTTTAAACAGCACCTTACAGAGCAAACAGGGTACTAGTCACAACAGCTCATGTGCCCCTCTCACATTATTGCTCTCCTACAATGTTAGTGTAGTGGTTACAAATCGAGCTGCGAACAACAACGTCAGCAGTTCGAAAGTATCAGCTGCTCCGTGGGAGAAGGATGAGGCTTTCTGCTCCCATAAAGATTCACAGCCTTAGAAACCCTGTTCAGGGTCACTATGGGTTGGGACCGACTCAATGGCACTCAACAACAACAACAACAACAACGTTGACAAAAGAAAACGAAAAAGAAATTGTGGAATGATATCTGATACTTGCATCCCCTTACCCCCTTCCATCAGATTCAGAATGGACAAAATGAGAAACTCAGATTCTCGGATTAATTATCTGGACTTTCCAGAATTATTTTCCTTGCCATCTAAGGGGAAGTTTAGATAGGAGGAAACCTAGTTGATTTTTAACTGCCTGAAATGTTTGCTGTTTGCAAGGTTTTTTGTTTGTTGTAATTCCAGAGCCTACAAAGTAAGATCAACAGAAATCTTACCAAACAGTAACTTCAAAAATTTGGCCATAAAATCTTTTTTTCCAAGGAATTTACTAAGACCAAAAAAATACTCTTTGTCTGGGATCCAAGTAGTGTCATTGTAGCCATTATCATCTTGGGATGGATAATACAGACGCAAGAAGCTGCCCTGTTGAGAAAGAAAATGAATGTGTATCTCAAACATATTCCCAAAACTATTTTGTATATTTCATTAGTGAGGATCCAAATACTCTGTAGCTCATCAAAAGATTCAGAGAACATTTTAAGTTGCCTTGGTGAGTGAAAACCACAACAAAAGAGAAGATAAATGGAACATAGGCACTCTGAAGGAAAGGAAATTATGCAACCTGGTTTCAGCCATTCAGGAAGAGGAAACTAGAGAGAGGCCGTAGGTTAATTCATCAGATGAGAGCAAAGACCTGGGGGAGGGGGGGTGATTAAACTAGCAACAGGCTTCTTATGAAACAACACTAATGGCAAAATGGAGTCATTCTCAGGAGAGGACAATACACCTCTGAGTGGGTCATAGTAATAACCTAGTAGTAAAAGCTTATAAGGATACACTGTATTAATCAAAGCGTTACCTTGGTAGTGTAATCAGACATCAAGTCTGTACAACCAACAGAATAAGATCCATTTCCTCTGGGAATAATAGTATGGCCAGAGCTTGAATCAGTCAACAAAGCACGTATTTTACTGACCCATGCTGAAAACAAAACAAAACAAAACAAAAACCAGGTAAATAGCATCTCATTTTTTTCATCAAACTTTTATCTTGCAAAGAAATTCCAAGGGAATTAATTCAGTGGCTATGGTTTCTGGCCTCCTTCATTTCTTCATCTAACTGGTAAGTTACAAATACAATTATTGAGGGCTTTCTGTGTACAAGGCATTGTGGAGTTTTGATAAAAAGATGGAAGTAGACAAAACCCTGCTTACAAGAAACTTAGGACCATCATCCTCTAATATTTAGAGTCTTTCTCTCACTATCTTTTTATATATGTTGTATTAAATGACTTTCTATATCTGTTTTCTGTAAACATAAACTCTACCCCACATTTTAGATTTGTACTTCCAGTTTTCCATTGGACATCTCTACCCTGATGTTCTTCCCATACGAACGTCAAAGCCAGTGGTCTCAAATGACACTAAATGACTATTCCCAAATCTTCCTCCTCAGCTTCCTATCCTGCATCCTACAACCCCAGAATTCCTATCTCATACATACCAAACCAGGAATCTGGGAATCATTCTACTCATCTACCTCCTTCTCACCAATTCCCTACATTCAATCAAGCCTCAATTCCTAATATATGAGCTTAGCTAGGAAGTATTTTTCCAGTATATCCTCACCCTTTGACTCAATTTCCTCAATTATACCCTCATTGTCTCTTGACCTGACAGTTGCGATCTCTCCTGTCTTATTCACCTTGGATCTTAGACCTTTCAAATGCATCCTTCACTTGGCTCCTTCAGGAGTCTAAATTTAGCACAAGTGTCACCAATTGTTAAACTGTTACAATTCTTGAATGAAATAAGTAATTTTCAAGGCAGGAGTATATTGAAATCTTCTGTGCAAGGCAGTTTGCAGGTGGAATTTAAATCTGCACATGCCCTCCTAAGCAAATATACTGCTGCTGTGGTTAAGTGCGATTGAGTTGGTTCCTACTCACAGAGACCCTATATAAAGTTCCAAGGAGCGCTGGTGCGTTTGAACTGCCGACTTCGTGATTCAAACCAATCTTGTGGTCCAGTGCTTTATCCCACAGTGTCACACCAGGACTCCAAATACACTGCTTGTTGTTATTGTTTAATGCCAACAAGTTGGTGGCGACACCCTGTGTGTCAGAGTAGAACTGCTCTACAGGGTTTTCCTGGATGCAGATCACCAGGGTTTTCTTCCAAGTTGCCATGCTTGGAATGGGCTCAAGCCACCAACCTTTCACTTAGTTTAGCTGAGTGCTAAACTACTCTCCCCAGAGACTCCTTCCAGTGCACTGGGATTGAAGCATGTTGAGATTCATGGATGTACAAGTTAAATCCCAAGATCTGGGGCATTTGTAAGAAATACCCTCTGTGATCCGGAGGTCCATTGCCTTGTACTCTTTTCCTGTTCTTTCTTATTTCATGTGCTTTAGCACTCCTGACCTACACAGTGGGTTGTTCAATGCCTCTGTAAAGGTACAGAGGTAAATACCATTCTCTTTGCTTGAAATCCCCTTGGCAAACTCCTATTCAACCTTTAATACCTTGATCATATGCCGTGTCTTCTCTGAAGCCTTTCCTGCCCCCTTATGTAAAGTTCATCATTTCATCCTCAGTGTCACTGGATATATATTCTTAAAAATCATTCTTCCTATCACATTATATGAAAAGCATTTGTTTGCATTCCCTGTGTTCCACACTTGGCTATTTTTTTCAAGAGCTGGATTCAGGAGTTTGGGTTCTCAGATCTTAACACAGTGTCTGGCACATAGTAGATGCTCAATAAACATTTGTGAAAGTGAACTGAACAAAGCTTTTCACTACTGTTGATCTGTCTTGCTCTTCCTTCAAACTCTTCATCATATACATTCTTTCCCCCACTTCTCCTGAAACTCTTCCCTTCTTCTCTGGTACCAAAACCTTTCTATACAGCTGAAGCTTCATCTCTTCTCCTTCTTTCTGAACTCCAGTCCAATCCATATTTTATCTCAAGATGTTGAGTCCCAACGTCAGTGGTTTGAGACCCTCACTTTTCTCACTGCATTCAGCTATTCTACTTTCTCTGTATTGGACTACAGAAGTTGATCACTTTGTTGGGACAGATTCCTTTGTAGTTCCCATCACACCCTGTCTTTGCTGCTCAGATGACAAGCTCCTTGTTAGGTGTGACATTTAAGCTGCTATTGTGTGGGAGTCTCCCACAAAGATTCTGAGCCCATTTACATACACCACACGGGTGACTCATGTGAAGCACTTGTCAACCCGGAAGCCTTTCAATAATAAAGCCTTACTACTCAAGAACTCCTGGTGTGGCACTATAGGATCAGCCCTGGACTCCGAGCCACAAAGTTGGCAGTTCAAACCCATGAGCTGCTCCTCAGAAACCCTATACAGGGTCACTATGAGTTGGAACCAGCTGGACAGCACTTAACAACAAAAAGAGTTCAAGGCTATAAGGAGCCCTGGTGATGTACTAGGTTGTGCATTGGACTGCTAACTACAAGGTCAACAGTTTGAGTCCACCAATCACTCTGTGGGAGGAAATTGAGGCTTTCTGCTCCCATAAAGATTTACAGCCACAGAAACCCTACATAGAGTCACTATGAGTCAGGACCAACTAGACGGCCTACAACCACCACTCAAGATTTTGGACCAGCCTTGAGGTCTGTAGACTAGTACATGCAGAATCTCAGACACTCTCCTAGTCTACTGAATCAGGGTGAGATGGACAGACCATGGCTACTGGGGCCAAGTGATCCTACTTTGAATTCCAGATGTGCTCTGATACTGTAGCTTAGGCAGCTTAGACCACCTCCCCGATGGTTAGAGACCATTCTGCAGGGTAACTGTAGAAAGGTCAGTGGTTCGAATTTACCAGCCACTCCTCAGAAATCCTATACAGGTTTGCTATGAGTCAAAACCGACTCGATTCCACTTAACAACCACAACAAATGTAGGTCGAGTACCTGCCTCACCTGACACACAACAAATGGACAGCTGATATTTATCACCTCCCTCAGAGGTTCCTTCATGCTACCTAATGCCAGGGGAAGCCCTTGGAGGACTCTTAGCAAACCTAGACAGGAGCATAACACTTTCCCTTGGAGCCGATTCAGAATTATTATCTATCAGGACATTTCCTCAGTGATTTTTTTAAACAAAGTTGTACCTGTGGAGCTATCCTTTCAGAGTTTATTTAGAGTTCTGAAAGGTTCTTCCTCTCCCATTACAGACTTTCTACTATGCTGAGCTTCACAGTGTAACAGGGAGATAGATGTTGGATCTAGAAGGCAGCAGGGGAGGCCATGCCCCCATCCTTCCTACGAGCAATGAGCAGCCTGCGAGGTGCTGCACCCCAACCCCAGACAATCATGACATGACTAGTGGGGGGTTGCTGGGAGATCACCAGGCACACAGTTCCAGAGAACTTGTGGTTACCCAGGAGGCACTAGCGTGAATTTCATTTTGGAGCCATGTGAGTGTTCCAGCCTGCACAAAGCTGCCCTTGTGAGGTCTCAATTCCATCAGGGCCCTGAGAACGGTTTCCAACAATCTATGGGTGCCCTGCTGTGGATGTTAAGTGCTGTCGAGTTGGTTCTGACTCATAGAGACTTTATACAGGGTTTCCACGGAGCAGCTGGTGGGTTTGAACCACTGATAATGTGCTTTTTCTACAGTGCCTGATTTTCTCATATCAGCTCCATCTAAGAAGCTTCCTTACCCAAAATTCAGGAACCATAAGACAATCTGAGGTTCTAGATTTGCCTGTTCCAAGACACTTGACTCCTAAAGTGATCTTGGGAAACTTTGAGTTCACCCAGGTTTGGGCATGGGTCTACAGAGCCCCGTGACTGGCCTATGTCAGAAACAGCTCACCAACACGCAACTAGCTTAGCCATGGTCCTGAATCTCCTGTTCTCCAATGACCTATCAGGACTCTTCAGAAAAGAGTGTACTTGTCAGACTAAATGGCCACACTCATACTAAGATGGCATCGTTTTGGGGCCTCAAACTCTCGGCACCAATTTGATTTCAACTTATAGCAACCCTATATAGTGAGTCTTATGGTGTCAATCTTTATGGGAGCAGAAAACCTCATCTTTCTCCTTCAAAGCTGCTGGTAGGTTTGAATTGCTGACCTTGCAGTTAGCAGTCCAGTGCTTATCCTACAGTGCCACACCAGGACTCCAGTTTTCGGTCAGAATTTGTAAATTCCTATTTTTCTTGAGCTTTGCTTTAATTGCAGCATTGGAACCTGGTAAGATACTGTTACTCTTATTACACCTTTGTCGTAGTGTGTACTTGTCAGATGGTCCCAAGTTTGAAAATGAATTGTATACAAGCTACAGAAATTACATACTATTGTATGACGTTATGGTCTCCATTGGTGTTGTTGTTAAGTGTCATTGAGTCTGTTCCCATTCATAATGACCCTGTACAGGCTTTCCAAGTGTGATTGGTGGGTATGAACCACTGACCTTGTGGTTAGCAGTTCAGTGCCTAGCCTACAGCATCACACCAGGACTCCATGTTCTCCATTAGCAAATAAGATATCTCTAGCCCATAATTTTAGAGCCATATTTTGGATCTATCCGTTTAATAAAAAGATTATTAAAGGCTATGCATCATTTTTATCTTTAACAAACTATTTTCCAGTAATTTTGAAAAAAAACCAACGCAACAAATTTTGGAAACTTAGAATGTGCATAGGACTTAATGCTGGGCATATGTAGATGAATAAAGTAGTGTCCCTGTCCTCAACTGACTACAGTCCAGTAACAGCTTCCTAATGAATTTTAAACATGCAGGGACATAAGCTATGTAAATTACAGATTCTCATCCTGTACCAAGAAAAAGTGAAGGATGCAAATATCTCTTAGGTGATAATTTGCCCATCATATAGAAGGCAATGGACAAAATGAACTTAATTTTGACTAGCCTGCAAGCTCCTTGAACTTGAATGCAAGCTTTTTGTGATAGTCACTAGTGCCCTTAGCTTCCTGGTAAATGATACTAAATGAATAGACCTGTGAGACACTATTTCATCTCTTATGTTAATGTAGATATAAGATACAGTACTACTCCTACTGAAATGCATTCATTTCCTCAATTGCAAAGTAGGGCAGAACTTATTTGTAAGTCACTGGATTATGAAAGTTCTTCTGTGATTGTGATGTAAGGAGTGATTCATCAAGCCTGAACAACTAGATCCAGAATGATCAGACCTATCCAGGTACACAGGTCTGTGGGCACCTATACTGGTCCCATTAGGAGACTTGATAGAGTGTCCAAGACCTTCGGAGATTAGCAGGAATTCACAAGACTCCAAAAGCCCTCTATTAAAAATAAAGGTCCTTCTGTCTAGAGACATCCATTCCAATCTGGCCACTCTTCCTAAACTTGTCTCAGCCTTCATCGATCTCTTCTCCTTCACACTTTTCCCATCACACACTAACACAAAGCAAATAGAAAGGTCAGTTCTCATAAGGAGCTTCTTAGCACCCATATGTCTTCACTTTCTCTAACTGCTTCCCTCTGGATCCCAAGAACCTAAGTTGCTATCTTCTCATAGCATCTCCAATATTAACCAGGACCAGATCTTTTGATTAAGATATCTGCTTCTTCTTGGCTATGCAGAAGGAGATTTTGAGTGAATTGCAAAGTCACAGTGCTATGCAGCTTGAGTGGGAATGACAAGTGCATTGAGGTAGGGAAGGAGTGGAATTGAGGAACATCTCCACAGTGAATGCAAGCTGAGATTTCAATACATCTGAAAATGTCTCATCCTGGATCTCTACTTCAGTTAGGCTATTGCAGAAGAGAGAAGCTTCTTCAGTTTCTGCAGGAACTAGAACACTCATATCCCAAGAGTATTGAGTATCTCCATGAGCATTCTTCTCAATAAGACTTGCTTTCGTGGTCCCAGATACATGCAGCTTCTTTGGGGCCAGTTGTCAACATGTTAGTTACGTAAGGCCTTGAATAAAGACACCTCTTACCTGACGGTTGAGTCTGGGCAGCAGAATTTAGGCAGATGCATAGGCAGAACAGCACAGGCAATCTGAATGGCACCATCTTGGAAGCCTAGCAGCAGTTACAGCTTGATGTTCTTCAGAGCAGATAATTAAAAGAGGGAGAGAGAAAACAAATCCGCAATAAAGAGGACTTGCATAGGCTGACAAATCAGTGAGAACTAAGAGCTAGTAATATGATGTTTTATATATTATAAAGGAAGAAAACATTTTGAAAAAATAGAACATGCATTTTTCTGGGTAGGGTTTTCGGTAGAGGCAATGGTGGGAAAATTATGAGTAATGCTTGTCTGTAAAACACAGAAATAATAATGTTTTTTAACCAGTTATTTGAGGATTCGGGTCATTAGTCCTCTGATTTTGTAGCAGTCTAGTTTGGTTATAAAGAATAGCATCAAAATATAATAATATCTAATAATCATGTTTTATCATCATGATAATATCCATGGCATCATGTCTGGCATATAGTAAACAATCAAAAAGTTTTGATTAATATTTTCATTATAATTATAAAATGATTACACTGTGGCTGCTGTTGTGGTTGTTGATGATGACAATTATATTTTTGGTGGTGCTTTGGGTTAATGCACTGGACTGCAAAGTCAGTTTGAACCACAAGGTCGGTGCTTCAAGCTCACCAGCCACTCCTCAGAAACCCTATACAGGGTTGCAATGGGTTGGAACGGACTCTGTGGCATACAACAATAACAATATATTCCTAATAAGATCTTGGTGTGGTGCTGCAGGGTAAGCACTGGACTGAAAATTCAGTGGTTCAAACCCACCAGCTGCTCCTCGGAAGCTCTATACAAGGTTGCTGAGTCAGAACGGACTCTATGGTACTTAATAACAACATAACCCTAATAGGAGTCCTGGTGTGGTGCTATAGGATAAGCACTGGGCTGCTAACCACAAGGTCCATGATTCTAACCCACCAACCTCTTCTTGAAAACCCAATAAAGTGTGGTTATGAGCTGGAACCTCCTTGGCAGCACTTAACAACAGCAACAACATAGTCTTAATACACTGTAAACATGCTAAAGTCAGCGATCAAGTCTTATTTGTTGTCCCCAGTGCCTAATAGAGGACCTGCGCACTCGTGGTGCTCAATAAATGTTTGCTGAATGAATTAATGAAGCCATAGATTAGCAGGCTCTAGGTAGTAATAAATTACATACAGTTCAGCTCTATACCAACATCCGTAATGAAAATGACTATCTTGTATTTGTGCATTATTACTTTTTCCTTTAAATTTTCTCTCTCCAAATTTTGAGGTGATGGCAGTTAACATATAACTGGCTTCCCTGCTTGTACCTTGGCCCCTACAATCTTTTCCTAACATAGTGGCCTGAGGACATTTGTGATTCAATACTAGAATGCCTGCCTTTCATGTGGGCAAGAGGCCCTGTTAGATTCCTGTCCAGTGTACATTTATGCCCAATCAGCACCCTTCTGCCAACTAGAGGCTTACATGTTGCTTTGATGCTGTGAGGCTGAACAGGTTTCAGTGCAGCTTCCAGGCTAAGACAGACTAAGAAGAAAGGCCTGGTGATCTACTTCAGAAAATCAATGAAAAAGCACCTGGTCATGGGGATGGCTCAGGACTGGACAGTGTTTTACAACACTGTTTGCTTGCAGTTGGGATGACTCTATCACAGCTAACACAATGAAGAATAAAGGAAAACAAGCAGATTCGCTGTGGGTTAATGTGTTGAACTGCAAGGTTGGTATGAACCACAGGGTCGATGGTTCAAGCTCACCAGCCACTCCTCAGAAACCCTATACAGTCTCACTAAGATTGGAACTGACTCGATGGCACTTAACAACAAAAACAATTTTCATTTGGAGCCCCTGTGTAGCACTGCAGCATAATGCACAGGACCACAAGGTCCATTTAAACAGAAAGGTCGGTGGTTCAAACTCACCAGTTCCTCCTCTGAGACCCTATACAGGGTCGCTATTAGTTGGAACCAACTCCATGGCACTTACCAATCAATCAAAAAATGTTTCATTTAGACTCCTGTGGTGCTGTAGGATCAGCACTGACTGCAAACTACAAGGTCGGCAGTTCAAACCCACCAGGTGCTCCTTGGAAACCCTATACAGACTTTTAACAACAACAACAATTTTCCATTTAGGAGATAATGATCACTGAAATACAGAAAGGCTGTGCAATCTGCCTGAGGTCACACAGAGAGCCTTTGCCAACACAGGTCTTCTTCCTTTTACTCCAAGTGACAGAAGGGCTCCAATGGGCTCCAGCTCTTCTCTTCACCTGCCCAGTGGCACCAAATGCACAACCCTTCACCACTGCCTCTACCTGGCGTGCTTTGTGGGATGATAATTTACAGACCATTCACGGACTTCAAGCAAGGTAGATATGTCCTGGGGAGTGGGCAACCTTCACGGTAGGCTCCCTTGCAGTCAGGAAAGGGAGTCATTGTCTCTGGACCTGACTCTTCAGGAATTCCAAAGAAGACATGTCCCTGTCTGGGCCCTGGCAGGCTGTGGGGCATTATAAACACCCCATTATAAACACAGTCCCCTCCTGCTTGCTCTTGCTGCAATCCCTACATTCCTCCCTTCACGCCACTTAGCAACTCTCCTGCAATGCCCTGCTTACAAAATGGCTTAGTCATAACTGGTGAGCTGGTCTCTTTGAGAACAGGCATTATTCCCATTTATCTTTGTGTTTCTACTACTTGGCAAATCCAAACCCACTGCCATGGAATCTGACTCCTAGTAACCCTGTAAGACAGAATAGAACTGCCCCATAGGGTTTCTAAGACTATAAACCTTTATGGATGCAGACTACCACATCTTTCTCCCCCAGGGCAGTTGGTGGGTTCAAACCACTAGATGTTTGGTTAGCAACCAAGTGCTTAAACTACCACATCACCAGGACAAGGGCCTGGCAAATACAAACCAGCTGCCCTTGAATCAATGCTCACTCATAGCCGCCTCGTGTCTTTCAGAGTACAACTGTGTTTCGTAGGGTTTTCAATAGTTGATTCTTGGCAAGATGATCACCAGGTCTTTCTTCTGAGGTGCCCCTGGATGGACTCCAACCTTTAACCTTTCAGTTAGCAGCAAAATGCCTTAACCATTTGCACTGTGAGAAACTTAAGTAAACAGCAAGCACTCAGTAAATGCTTCTTTAATGTGAAGGTAAAGAATCTTTTCTTCCTTTTGATGGGGAACATAGGTAGCCCAGAAACTGAGTCCCAGGTGGTCTGACACCAACATTACTAATCTCTTCCAACTCTGGCATCTGGAGTCCAACTACCTGGGTCTGAATCCCAGCCTTGACACTAGGGGTGTGACCTCCCATAAACCACTTAATCCTTCAGGGTCTTGTTTCCTTGCCTGGGAATGATAATAATACCACCCAGGGTTAAATGATAAATGCATGAAATTCATTTTGCAAGTAGCTACATACAAATATTGTGGCTTCGAGTCGATCCCGATTCCCAGCAATCCTACAGGATCCTACAGGATCGGGTAGTACAGGTCCCCAGGGCTTGCTAGGCTGTCATCTTTAGGACAGCTGACTGCCCTGTGTTTTCTCCCCTAAAGCTGCTGGTGGATTTGAAACACCATCCTTTCAGTGATCAGCCAAGTGTTTATCCATTACAGCACTAGAGTTCCTTATACAGATATCAGCATACTCAACTTATATTCTCACCTATAACAATGAGCAACTCACATTGTCATAGCTAAGTAATTGCTCAATAAACAATAAATTAAAGCTGAGTCATAAATAATGACCTTGAGGTAGAAACAGGATGACTTGTTCTTTGCTGACTGAAGTCACTCCTTGGTCACCATTCCTTTAGTCTAATGATGATGATGCTAAATAGATATTATGGGCTTTAGTAAGGGCTGGAGTCCTACTGTGGCACTATAGGATAAGCATTGGACTGCTAACTGCAAAGTTGGAGGTTCAAACCTACCAGCTGGTCCTTGGAAATCCTATACAGTTTCCCTTAGGTGTTGGAACGAACTCGATGGCACTTAACAACAACAACCCCTAAAAATTATAATTAATGTTTTCCCTGCCCTTCTTGGACAACTGGGCTCACTGCCCTTCTTCCCCTCCACACGTTATTGCTATTAAATGCCATGGAGTTGGTTCTGACTCATAGAGTTCCTGTATAGTATTTCTGAGGCTGTAAATCTTTGTGGGAGCAGAAAGGCTCATTGTCCTCCTGAAGAGTGGCTGACATGCTTAATGGCTGGCCTTGCAATTAGCAATCTACTGCTTATTGTAGAGAGCTACCACACTCCCCTCCATAGATTATTGGTGGTGGTGATGGTGGTGGTGTGCCAAGGAGTAGGTTCCAACTCATAGCAAGCTTGTATAGGGTTTCCGAGGCTGTAAATCTTTATGGGAGCAGAAACCCTCATCTTTCTCCTGTGGAGCAGCTGTTAGTTTCAAACTGCTGACCTTGAAGTTAACAGCCAGACTCATAACCACTACGCTACCAGAGCTCCTTCCCACAGGTTATTAGTGCCCTAGTTATACATGGGTACCTCCTTGTGGTTTACCACAATGACCTGACTTGGTTAAAACTTAAGTGTTCAATATTCTACACCCTCAACTCCTTGCCCTCCCATAAAGATTTACAGCCTCGGAAACCCTGTACAGGGTAGCTACGAGTCAGAACAGACTTTATGGCACATAAGCACCAACCAACCACCAAGGTGAACAAGTTACTATGAGGTTCTTGTTGTCAGCTGCCATCCAGGGCTCTGACTCCTGTTGAACTTCCATGTAACGGGTCTTGCACCATTTTCCCTGGTATGCTTGAGTCCACTGTGTATTTTTATTGCTGTGTGGCATCCAACCTATGGGGCTCATATTGTAGCACTTTAAAGTACAATATTGTGTTGTGATACATAGGGTCTTCACTGGATAATTTTTAGGAGTTGATTGCTATGCCTTATTCTGTAAGCTCTGGTGTAACGTGCTTTTTATAGGTGGCCATGGGTGGCACAGTTTTCAGCATCATAGCAACACAAAACCACCACATAATAAGGTGTACTAGGTTTTCCTCACTGATTTCTGAGTAACTACCTTTTCTTTTAACCAAGTCCTTCTGGAGACTTCATTTCAAAACCCTAAAGTTTACTCTAAAAGAAAGAGCCGTAGGCTACTGGGGAGACATGTTTGAGAGGCAAGAGCACTTTTAATGTCCTCCAAAGCAGACCCCAAATGCAGTCATCTACTCCGGCGAACCCAGCAACCTTCAGACAGTTTCAGAGGAGTGAGTTACGCCGATCTTAGTCACCAAGCTCTGCTAAGAATAAACAGTCATCAAATTAGGAGCTTGACAAATTCAGAGTATGGCTTGTGACCCTTCTTCTGTCTTCAGAGAAGAAAAGAAACAGACAACACTTAAGAAAGAAAACAAAACTCAGAACAAAGAGTTCTCTTCCTGGGATACCACCATCTCTTCTCAGTGTAATTGCAAACAAAACTGGGATAGTTTTTCTTCTTTGAAACAAATTGTTCCTTTGATTTGGGACAACATAAACCATTCCTTTCTTAGGAGGTAGAATAGTGAAGCACATACTTTCTGGACAAGACTTTCTGAAATTAAACTACTGATGTTATAACAAAGGGCTAAAGAAGTATTAAGAAAGACTTTGATATGCATTTCTTTTCTCAGATTTAGAATTAAAAAACAAAACAAAACAAAACAACAAAACCTGAACTAGAACTCCTTAGAGCAGGAAAAGGACATGATGAAGCAAGTTCCTGAAAGTATCTCCAAGTGCTTCTGATAGATCTCAGGCAGCTGACAAGAGACCCTGGGGATAGGTTTTCGAATGTCTCAACTTGCTGATTTCACTTTTGCTTTGCTGTAAAGATAATCAGGAACTCTGTAAGATAAGCAAAGAACTATGTTGACTTCAACTCAGACCTTGAAAACAATCCAAAATGTAACTGTTGGCTTACTGCAGAAGAAAAACAGTGATACGCTGTAAAAATACCAGTTGTCATCAAGTTGATAATACCTCATGGTGACCTCCTAAGGTCAGAGTACAACCCTGCTCTGTTGAGGTTTCAGTGGCTGAGAGGTTTGGGAATAGATTGCTAGGTCTTTCTTCTGAGGAACCACTGGGTGAACTTGAACATTGCATCTTTTGGTTATCTCACAGTTTTTAACCGCTTGCATCGCCAGGGATTCCTGATTGTACACTGCTTCATATGTGCCAGCCCTTACTAGTCCTATACTTTATGTTATCCTTGGGACTTAAAAGAAGAAGTAGAGTTGTTGTTTTGTGCAAACACAGACCTTTCGTTACCAACTGAGCACTTAACCATGACAACATCAGGGCTCCTCATGGAATGAAGCTGTTGTTAGGGATCATGGAGTCGACTCATAGCAACCCTACAGGACCGTTTCCTAAGCTGTCATCTTAACAGCTCACCTTAGTCCTAAAAAAAAGGTGTTTGTGTTTTTTTTGGCACTTTAAAGAGGTCTTTTTGCAGCAGATTCAGCCACTGAAATATGTCATCTGATTTTTTGACTGCTGCTTCCATGTGCGTTGCTTGTGAGTCTAAAATTGAATCCTTGGCACCTTCATTCTTTTCTCCACTTATCATGATGTTGCTTATTGGTTGAAATGTAATTTTTTTTGTTTCCTTTATGTTGAGGTATAATCCATACGGAAGGCTACAGTCTTTGATCTTCATTAGTAAGTGCTTCAAGGTATTTTCATTCGTCTCATATGCATGTGAAAGCTGGACAGTGAGTATGGAAGATCAAAGAAGAATTGATGCATTTGAGTTATGGTGTTGGCGAAGAATATTAAATACACCTTGGACTGCCAGAATAAAGGACAAACCTGTCTTGGAATAAGTACAGCTAGAATACTCCTTAGAAGCAAGGATAAGGCTTCATGTCATGTACTTTGGATATGTTATCAGGAGGGACCAGTCCCTGGGGAAAGACATCATGTTTGAATAAGTAGAGGGTCAGCAAAAGAGTGAGATGGACTGACATATAGACTCAACAAAAAATGGCCTTAAATATAGCAATGATTATAGGATGGCACACAGTTTCATGCTGTTGTATGCTATGAGTCAGTACCAACTCAACAGCACCTAACAACAACAAGAAATCTTTACAGGAGAAGATTATTAGGGTTATGGAGTCACTGGTGAGTTCAAACTGCTGACCCTTCTTTCACAGTGAGCACTTTACCCATAGTGCCTCCAGGATTCCTCAAGGTGGAAGATTAGGTAGGTATGACTTGCATTTTCACTCCCATTGTATAGTTAGAAGCAGTGAGCCTTAGAGAAATGGACTGAATTATGTGACTGGCAAGCTTCAGAGTTATGAAAAAGACCAGTTGGTATATATATTTTAAAAATCAGTATAGTGTCTTCTCATTCTAACTTTAAATATGTATGCTTATGCACAACAAGTTCAAAAAAAAAAAAAAAAATCCTGGTGAATAAATCCCAGAATGTTCTCTGTGGTTCTATTGAAATATAGGATTCAAGATGATATGGTTTTCTTTTCAAAGCATGTATTTTTCTAATTTATTAACTATGAACGAGCATTTCTTGAGTAGAAAAAATAGAAGAGACAAAACCCCAGTTCTTTCCTCAGGCAACTCTATCTATACAAATGCTTCCAACCCAACAGAAGCTGGGCCTTCCAGATTTTAGGTCCAACTCAGAGATAAGATCAGTCATGAGGCTTTGTTTTGAAAGGCATGCTTAGCCCAGCTTAAAAAGGTAGGGTATTCATTCCAACCAAAACATTAATAACTCCGTGATTTGTAGTTTATGACTACAATTTCAAATTAGTAACCAGGAGCCAAGAAGTCCTAGTGATGCCATGGGTTAAGCATTTGGCTGCTGACCAAGAGGTCTCAAACCCACTATCTGCTCTGCAGGAAAGAAGATGAGCATCTGTAAACATTCACAGTCTCAGAAATCCTGTGGAGCAATTGCAGTCTGTGCTAAAGGATGGCTGTGAGTTGGAAGTGATGGAAGGCAGTAGGCTCAGCCTTCAAGGGAGTCCTAGTGTGTGTATGTTAGGGATGGGCAGCAGGGGAAAAAACCCGGGGATGTTGGGGTATGAATGAGAAACAAAACCCAGTTAAATCTGTGAGAGGCAGAGCGCTACAGCACGTCTTCTATGCTGGGTCTCACAAGTTCCCCATTTTTGACAGGCTGTATCTATCACTTGTCTATCATTCTGTATTAGTGGGAAATATTTGAGTTTTCCTTCTCTGATAGGTCTTTGCTTCCCACAGGCTTTACTGTAGGGTGTTGTTGTTGTTATTGTTGTTAAGTGTCGTTGACTCAGTTCCAACTTGTAGTAACCTTGTATAGGGTTTCTGAGGAGTGGCTGGTGGGTTTGAACCGCTGACCTTGAGGTTCAAACCAACCTTGCAGTCCAGTGCTCATCCTATAGCATCACACCAGGACTCCCTACTATAGAATAACATCCTTCGAAGAACGCACAGTTTGTGGTCCAGTTAAAGATGAGTGTAACCTACTGTAGTTCAGGTCAAACTTGGAAAGACCAGCTAGTCTCATCTTCTTTGCTTATGTATCAAGATACTGAGGCCCAGAGAAGGAAACTGACTTGCCTGGGATCACATAGCAAATCAGTGGCAGAGCCAGGATTGTTGTTGTCGAGTGCCGCTGATTCAGTTCTGACTCATAGAGAACCTGTATAGGGTTTCTGGGGCATAGCTGGTGAGTTTGAACCGCCAACTTTGCAGTTTGAACTGACCTTGCGGTCCAGTGCTTATCATCTAGCACCACAACAGAACTACAAATTAGACCAGGATTAAACCACCTATTTCTCTGGGCACCACACCATACTATTGGTGAGATGCTCCCGGGCTCTTGTATGGATGAGGGTTCTGTAGAGATATGGACAGAAACTGCCACAGTCACCAAGGGCAACACGAAGGGCCTGGGTTTATAGTCAGAAGGATCAGCTTGATATTGTGGTAATCATTTCACACATGAACCCTAAACCTTATCAGTGAAATGGGATTTGAGGTCTCTGTTTCAGGAAGGAAAAAGTGGAAATCTCAGAATGGGGCCAGACATTGAGACTCTTCACCAGTAGCTCTTTCATTTTACTACCAGGAATCAACCAAGTTTCATGAGAAAAATATGTTAGATTCTAGAGACAACATTCTGAGAAAGGAACGAATGATCTAGAAGTTAGTGATTTCATCCTGGTGAGTTGCCGAGGCAGCGTCAGTGGTTCAGGCCTAGCTCATCAGGGAGGTTCACCTCAGCACTAGTGACATTTCTCCAAATGTCACTCTAAATCTTGGCTGTGGAGGCCTGGTTTGTGCATTGTAGGATGGTTAGTACCATTCAGGAATGGTAACCCACTAGTTGTTAAGTTGTGCTATATAAGTTGTTACGTGGTACTATAGGAAAAGCACTGAACTGCAAGACTGGCAGTTCAAACCCACCAGCTGCCCCTCAGAAACCCAATACTCAGGGTCACTGAGTTGGAACTGACTCAACGGCACTTCACAACAAAAACAACCCCATTAGATTCCAGAGGCACCCTCTCTTCCCCCAGTTGTGACAAGCAAAAAATTTTCCATGTTGCTAAACTGAAAATAACACTTGCTATTTTTCAGAACAAAGTTTTACTCTAAAGAGTCACCAAGCCCCCAGCTTCCTGAGACACTGGCTTCTCTTATCTTCTGATGATGATCAAGCTGTCTGAGAGAATGACCACTGAATACAGAGGAACATTTCATAAAAAGTCTTTTAACTTTCAAAGTTCTCTTTCCAAAAAAAAATGCCTTGTTTTTAACTGTGGGATATGAGTTGGCGGAAAAAGCAGTTACATTTGAGAGTTGTGGCTGTTAAGTGCTGTCAAGTCCCAACTTGACAACGCCATGTACAACAGAAATAAACACTGCCTGGTCACATGCTGTCCTCACAATCATTGCGATATTTGAGAAAATGTTGTTGTCATTAAGTGCCACGGAGTCAGCTCTGACTCACAGCAACCCTGTATAGGGTTTCTGAGGAGTGCCTGGTGGGTTTGAACTGCTAACCTTGTAGTTCTCAGTCTAGCACTGATCTTACCACACCACACCAAAAATACTAAACAGGACACTGAAAATTCTAGTAGTGACCTTGGATATTTCTCTTAGATCTGGTGAATCTATGCTGATTACATGAAAACTGTTGATAAAGTTCAGAATGGCATTCTCAGAATTATCACGTATGAAAATCAATCAACACCATTGACTGCAGCGGCCAATACATTTCTTTGAGAAAGACATAACTGTCTAAACAAAACAACGTCTGACAAACCAAGAGCTTGGTGCTTACCTATGGTCTTAGAATGCTTGGTGCTGCTGCTGCTACTGCTGTGAACACAACTGAGTCAGTTCCTTGTGGTTAGCAGTTTGTGTTGAGCTCAACTGAGGGATTTACCAAAATCAAAATTTGTAACACCAGTGAGAATATACGGGTATATTGAATAAATGAGTACACTGATTTGGCGAGCCTTAAGTTGTGCATAAGGAGCTCTGGTAGCATAGTGGTTACGAATCGGGCTCCTAATCTGAAGGTTAGTAGTTCAAAACTACCAGTGGTTCCACAGGAGAAAGATGAGGCGTTCTGCTCCTGTAAAGATTTACAGCCTCAGAAACCCTGTGCAGGGTCACTATGAGTCAAAACCGACTCCACGGTACTTAACAACAACAACAAGTTGTGCATGCCCTTTGACCTTTTAATTACACCTTTGGAATTAGTACAATAAAGATACACAGGGAAATAGAACCCTAAGAACTTAATTAATGTACTGCAAAAATGTATCCCAACTCTACTGATATGAGTCAACACACAGAAACAAACACACACATACATTAAAACCTTCCACATGTTAAACAATATGGGAATAGTTAAGTTAAACCATGGCATTCATCAATGGGACTTTATTTCATGATTAACAGGGTATTTATAAAATAATGCCTTAAGACTTAGAAAACTGCTTTCAATGGATTTTAATTGGAAAGATGTAAAGTTTATTATCATGTAAAAATCACTACATGGTTAATAAGGGTGGTGGAATTTTTCTAATTACATTTCACATTTTTACAATAAAATACATTGCTTTAATTAAAAAAATAAAGAAAAAGAATATTTAATAAGAGTTTGTATGATCATGAAGAGTGTTCACATTTATTGTAAATCAGTTAAGAATTACCTGTGATCCCAGATCCATAAAACCAGAACAGGAAAGAGCAAGGAGGGAGAGCGTGGGGGAAGAAGAAATACCAGATGTTTCAAGTACTTGTTTTCTTTGTGGATAATTGAAAACTAAAGGTAATTTTTTATGATTCTTTTTGCTTTTCTCTTCTTTCATTGTTTAAACCAGTGAGAATATTTTCTTTAAAAATAAATAACTTTAAAAATAGTGAAGTCTAAAATTTATTTCCCTCAATTTTGATCCCTTTGGCCACTAGATAAATTATCTTCCTGACAAATCAAGAAAGCATTTCAAAGAGTACTCCCACATCTACTTAACTCTTAAAAGCTGGTATCACCGAGTTGCCTTTGTTCTATGGTGTCAGTGAGAGTTCGGATTTGCTGTCCTGTTCAAATCTCAGCTGAGTTCTATGTACATTCCCATGGCTGAACCTAACCCTGAGATCCCACTTGAGCACCATTGCCAAATTCCCATCAGACACCATTTCCTTATTTGAAACTGAAGACAAACCCAAACAACTCTCAGTTCATCTGTTTTATGAAAGATCCACTCTCAGTTCCATAACATCAATATCAAGAGCTGACATAAAAGTAAGTTATCCAAGTAAAGCCCGATCTTGGCAAGACATTAGCGCACGTCTGCGTTAACACTCCTGTTAAAAGTAAAAGGCTCAGAAAAGAAAACATCTTTCACAAATTCTAGATTAGTTCTGATTAACTTTTGGGATGGGGACATATAACAGAGTAATTGCATCATCCCTCCCCCCAAATATTCAGAACCTTATCCCCAGTACCTGTGAATAAGTTAAATTACATGGCAAAGAGAATTAAGGTTGCAAATGAAATTTAGGTTGCTAATCAGCTGACCTTAAAATAAAGTGATCATCTTGGATAGATTCAATAAAATTATAAGGCAGTTGCCATAGAGAACACTGCAACTCATAGCAACCCCATGTGTGTCAGCGCTGAGCTATGCTCCATGGAGTTTTCAATCCTGGTTGATTTTTCAAAGGCAGAGTGCCAGACCTTTCCCCTGAGGTACTAGTGAGTGGATATGAACCTTAAATCTTGTTAGCAGCAAAGCACATTAACCTCTTGCACTACCCAGGAAGCCCAGTGTAACCATAGGATTTGTAAAAGTGGAAGAGGGAGAGTGAAGAGGAGGTTAGCATTACACAATGTCATTGCTGGCTTTAAAGATGGAGGAGGAAGGACATGAGCCAAGAAATGCAGACAGTCTTTAGAAGACAGACAAGGCAAGGAAAGAGATTTTCCTCCAGGACCTCCAGAAAGGACCACATCTTGTGGTTTTAGCCCAGTGAGACCAATGTCAGATGTATGATCTACAGAACTGTAAGAAAATGCATTTGTGTTGTCTTAAGCCACTAAATTTATAGTAATTTCTTGAAATATCAATAGAAAACTAATACAGAGTGTATTAAAAATGAGAATATAAAGCCAATTTAGTCCACAATTAAAGTCAAAGAGTGGCACTGTGGGTTAATGTGCTGGACTGCAAAGTCGGTTAGAACCCCACTCCTTGGAAATCCTTTACAGGGTAGCTATGCTGTTCAAACTGACGTTGCAGTCTAGTGCTTACAATACAGTATTACTCCATGACTCTGGTTTTTAAGAAACCAGTTGCTGTGGTGTCGGATTCAGTTCATGATGATAACCCTATGTGTGTCAAAGTAGAACTGTGCTCCATAGAATTTTCAGTGGCTGAGTTTTCAGAAGTAGACCACTAGCACATTCTCCCAAACTGCCTCTGGGTGGACTCAAACCTCCAGCTTTTTGGTTAGCAGCTAAGAATGTTAACCATTTGCACAACCCCTGGTTCAGTGTCAACAGTGCTGAAATTGAGAAATCCTGGTCTAAGTGCATGCTGAAGAAACTACAACCTTTTTTTAAAATAAAAAAGAAATATTTACTTCATTCTGAAAAAGACTCTAGGGAAGTTGTCATGTGCTGTCGAGTTGGTCCCAAGTCATAGAAACCCTATATAAGGTTTCTGAGGAGCAGCTGGTGAATTTGAACCACCAACCTTGTGGTTAGCAGTCCAGTGCTTATCCTACAGCACCATACCAGGACTCCTATGCAGCAGTTGTTGTTGCTGTGTTGTTGTTGTTGTTAGGTGTCATCGAGTTGGTACCGACCCATAGCAACCTTATGCACAATAGAATGAAACACTGCCCAATCCTGGGCCAACCTCACTACTGTTGCCATGTTTGAGTCCACTGATGCTGCCACTTGGCTAATCCGTCTCGTTGGGGGTCTTCCTCTTTTTCTCTGACCTCATGATATCCTTCTCTTGTGACTGGTCCCTCCTGACAATATGTCCAAAATATGAGAGATGAAGTTTGGCCATCTTGGTCTCCAAGGAGCACTCTGGTTGCACTTCTTCCAAAATGGATCTATTGGTTCTTTTGGCAGCCCATGGCACTTTCAATATTCTCCAACACCGTAACTAAAAAGCATCAATTCTTCTATGGTCTTCCTTATTCACTGTCAAGCTTTTGCATGCATATGAGGTTATTGAAAATACCATGGCTTGGGTCATGCACATCTTAGTCCTCAAGCTGACATCTTCGCTCTTCAACACTTAAAAAAAGTCTTGTGCAACAGATTTACCTAATGCAATACGTTGTTTGATTTCTTGACTGCTGCTTCCGTGAGTATTGATAGTTGATCCAAGAAGAATGAAGTATTTGGCAACTTCAATCTTTTCTCTGTTGATAAGAATGTTGTTTATTGGTCCAGTGGTGAAGATTTTTGTTTTCTTTACATTGAGATGTAATCCACACCAAAGACTATGTTCTTTGATCTTCATCAGTAAATGTTTTAAGTCCTCTCCACTTTCAGCAAGCAAATGTGTATCATCTGCATATCTCAGGTTGTTAATGAGTCTTCCTCCAATCCTGATGCCACATTCTTTTTCACATAACCCAGCTTCTCGGATTATCTGCTCAGCATACAGGTTGAAAAAGTATGGTAAAAAAATACAATCTTGTCGCACACCTTTTTTAATTTTAAACCATTCAGTGTTCCCATGTCCCATTCGAACAACTGCTTGTTGGTCCAGGTACAGATTCCTCATAAGCACAATTAAGTGTTCCAGAATACTCATACTTCACAATGTTGTCCATAGCTTGTCATGATCCACACAATCGAAAGCCTTTGCGTAGTCAATAAAGCACTGGTAAACATCTTTCTGATATTCGCTGCTTTCAGCCAAGATCCATCATACACCAGAAATGACATCTCTTGTTCCATGCTTCTTCTGAATCCAGCTTGAACCTCTGGAAGTTCTCTGTCAGTGTATGATTGTAGCCATTTCTGTATTATCTTTAGCAAAACTGTTGTTGCTGTAGATTCCAGCTAATGAGTGATCTTGATAATCAGTTCATTTGTGATGTTGACCTCACAAAGTAGGAACTGCATGCAAGGAAGATTCAAGCACTGCTAACTGTTCCTTTGCCAGCAATCCTAAAAAAAGGAATGGGTGTGTGGATGTGGCAGTAGATCTGTTACAAAAGACCTTTTAATGTATAAAAAGCAATGATGTTACTTCGTGGGCTAAGGTGTGCCTGACCCAAGCCATGATATTTTCAATTATCTCATATAATGTGGAAGTAGATGCTAGACTATGAATAAGGAAAACCAATGAAGAATTGATGGCCGCTGAATGTTGGCAAGAATATTATGTACCATGGGCTGCTAGAAGAATAAACCTGTGTTGGAACAAGTACAGCCACATGCTTCTTAAAAGTAAGGATGGTGAGCCTTCGATTCACTTTGGACCTGTTATCAGGAGGGATCAGTCCCTGAACAAGGATGGACCAGGACCAAGCAGTATTCTGTTCTATTGTATATGGAGTAACTATGAGTCAGAACCAACTTGATGACACCTAACATCAGCCATGGTGGGAGTCAGGAGCCCTAGTGGTACAATGGTTAGAAAGTTGGCTGCTAACTGAAAGGTGGGCAGTTGGAAACCATCAATTGCTCTGTGGGAAAAAGACGTGACTGTCTTGCCTGGAGCCCTGGTATGGTGCTTTGGATAAGCACTAGGTTGTTAACCACAGGTCAGTGGTTCAAACCTACCACCTGCTTCTCGGAAACTCTACACAAGGTCCCTTTGTATGGGAACCAATTCAATGGCACTCAACAACAACAATCTCTGTGAATACAGATTATGGCCTAGGAAACTTTATGGGTCAGTTCTACCCTGTTTTACAGTGTCACTGTGTGTCAGAAGGGACTCAATAGCACATAACAATCATGGTGAGAGTGGTGGTGGTAAAGGCAAATTAAAGACATCTATTATTTTTTGCTTTCTACTTAGTGATTTTGGAGAATTTCGTAAAATTGCAAAGTTTGTGGTTGTTTGTTTTGTTTTTTAAATTGAGCTAATATCACTTTAAGGAATCCTGGAGCTGTGGGTTAGGTGTTGGATTGTTAGCTACAAGGTTTGTGGTTCAAACCCACAAGCTTCTCCACAAGAGAAAGGTAGAGCTATCTGGTCACATAAAGATTTACAGTCTCAAAAATAGTGTTAGTATGATTTGGAATCAACTGGAAGGCAATGGGTTTGGGTCTTTCTTTGAGAGGGGTGGAGTGGGGATATAAGTTTACAAACAGAGCAGTAACCCCTTAATCTTTGATTTTGTGATAGTCACTCTTCTCTCATCCACCCTCATGTGAGTCCACTATCACCCCAACTTCCCTCAAACCATCCCAGCAACATCAAAACCAGCAGGCACAGCGTAAGCTCAGTCATGCATCATCCTCAAAATAACCCTGATTGTTCCCCTTTCTCTGATGAACACACTAGAGTTTTAATGAACTGAAATAAGTGATCCAAAGTAGCAAAAACAGCAAAAAGAGTGAGGATTTTAGAAGTCAGACTATCTGATTCTAAAGCTAACAGAAGCATTGCACAACTTTTAGAAGCTGGTGTTTGGGAATTTTGTGACGCAGGATTAGGGGTGAGTCCTCAGCAAAATATCCTTGGAACTTCTGGGAGATCAAATACAGTTGGTGTGATCAGAATTTGACCTTGGAGACAAAGATTCAGGCCTTCTTAATTGTCAGCCTTTTTATGTAGGAATTCCAAGAATTGTGGTGAAGCATGATTGAATTCAGCCCTTCATGTTGGCTAAATCTTGCAATCAGTGGGGAAGCTTTACAGAGTACTGATGCCCAAGATGGGCATTTGGGATTATTAAAAGCTACCCCTGGCAAACCAATGGAATTCCATTGTGTTATCAGGGATGAGAATCCTGATTTAGAGGTTTGAACCAGAGAGCAACATCAGGAAACTCTAGTATGGCATTGCTCTGTCCAGTGTTCTTAGGCAACTTGTAAGACTAAAATCTTAGGTGTCTAGACATTGGCAGACTGAATGCAAATGACTTCCTGCATTCAAAAGGTGAGAAGGGTCAATTAGTATTACTTTACATGTGGTTCCTACGTTCTTGTGCTTACAAATGGCTGTTCAGTTAAATTACTTGCACAGTAGGGAAACTGCTTATTTTGCTCTTTTGATCCTACTCCATTGTTTTTTTTTAGGTTGTGAAATGATTACACAAGGCTTGTATCTACTGGTCTCAAGATACCAGACTTCAGACACTTCTGAAAAGTCACTTGAGTGTTATGTATTTGAGATACTGTCTAGATTAGTTATGATCCTATTAGCTACTGAGGAAGAGAGGAAATAATGTTACTAGAATAGGCATTATCTTTTCTCTTTTGTAGTTTTGCTATTAGCAAGGTCTGAGGGGGACATCTTTTAGTAAGGTATGGCTGTGTGCTGTGGAGTTGGTTCTGACTCATAGCGACCCTGTACAGGGTTTCCGAGGCTGTAAATCTTTACGGGAGCAGAACGCCTCATCTTTCTCCTGAGGAACAGCTGGTAGTTTCGAACTGCTGACCTTGTTGTTGTTGTTGTTGCTAAGTTCTGTCGAGTACGTTTCAACTCATAGTGACCCTGTATAGGGTTTCCAAAGAATGGCTGGTGAACTTGAACCACTGACCTTGCAATTCAAACTGACTTTGCAGTTCAGCACATTAGATGGCAGCCCACATCAGGACTTAATAGACTCTTAGACCATTGCTAGACCATTCTCAATGGCTGTTTCCATGGGCACTGAGTGTAGATCTAAGTAAAATGAAATCCTTGACAACTGTAATCTTTTCTTCATTTTTCATGAATTTGCTTATTGGTCCAGCTGTGAAGATTTTTGTTTCTTTGTGTTAAGGTGTAATCCATACTGAAGACTGGTCTTTGATATTCATCACTAAGTGCTTCAAGTCTTTGATTTCAGCAAGCAAGGTTGTATCATTTGTGTGTCACAGGTTGTTATTGCCACCGTTACCATTATGGAAATCTTTTTATTGGGTACATTTCATTATAAAAGTAACTAAACAGAACATTGGTAATAAAAAACAGAAAGGAGGAAAAGGGAAAAAGAAAGAAAGGAAGTGAAAGAAAAGGAAGATAAAAGCAGACACAGAATACCACCTGAAGATCAGGTTTCATCCTCTACAGTGACACCATCACATTATAATTGATCTCCTCTAGGTTCCTATGGAGTCCTGGTGTGGCACTGTGGGTTAATGCACCAGACTGCAAAGCCATTTGAACTACAAGGTTGGCAGTTCAAGATCAGCAGCTGCTCCTCGGAAACCCTATACATGGTCACTATGGGTTAGAACCAACTCGATGGCACTTAACAACAACAACAACAGGTTCCTATAAGGAGCTTTGGTAATCTAGTGGTTACGAATCGGGCTGCGAACCTCAAGGTCAGCAGTTTGAAACTACCAGCTGTTCCATGGGAGAAAGATAAGGCTTTCTGCTCCCGTAAAGATTTACAGCCTCAGAAACCCTGTACAGGGTCGCTATGAGTCACAACCGACTCCACAGCACATAGCCACCACCACCAGGTTCTTATAGGACTCCTGGTGTGGCACTGTAGGATCAGCACTGGATTCAAACCACAAGGTTGGCATTTCAAACCAGCTGCTCCTTGGAAACCCTATACAAGGTCACTATGAGTCAGAACTGATTCAACAACACTTAACAACAACACAGGGCCCTAAGGAGTCCTGGTGTGGTGCTGTAGGATAAGCACTAGACTTCTAACTGCAAAGCCAGCCATTCAAACCCACCAGTTGCTCCTTTGAAACCCTGTACACGGTTGCTACGAGTTGGAACCAACTCAACGGCACTTCACAACAATAACACAGGGTCATAAACAGTTACAGAGCTTCCTGGGGGCTCGCCTTGCATATGGGGCTGACCCATGAATGGGTCCTAGGTGTGTCACAATATTAATCTCCCTGGGGTGGCTGGAAGAAGTGTGGCAGGATCAGTAGCGCACAAATATAATTTTTTGTGTAATCCATGAAAAATGTTTAGAAGGCCTAAAGAGTCCATGAAGTGGAAGTATTTCCAAGAAATAGCCTGGTTCAATATTACAGGTTCAGTATGACATACTGAGGGAGTTTACAACCAGTGAAAGTAAGGAGAACTCTAAAGCACAAATGAAAGGGACAATTTCAGTCTTAGAAATTCCCAGCAGCTTGAAGGAAAAGATGGGTTTCTGACAAAGCTGGAGCTTTTAGAAGTTTTACAAGTTAAAGCATTCCAAGCACTTTAACAGTACAGGAAAGATCACTATTTAAGCAACTCCAGCACAAAATGTTTTATTTTAATATATATTATTTTTCCAAGCAGGGCACCCAGGCTTGTAGCACTATGGTTGGGGAGGGTATCCAGCTGGGTGGTCAGACCCCAGCCAATATGGATGCTGCTTGGTGCTCAAGCTCCCTGAGAATGGTTCCAAATAGACCCATCTGGCATTGGCCCATCAGCTTTAGTGCCCTCTGCCTACATCCAAGAGTTCTGGTGTGGCGCTGCAGGATAATGCTCTGGACCACAAGGTTGTTGTTGTTAAGTGCCATCGAGTCGGTTCCAACCCATAGCGACCCTAAAATAGGGTTTCCGAGGCTGTAAATCTTTACGGGAGCAGAAAGCCTCATCTTTCTCCCATGGAACAGCTGGTAGTTTCAAACTGCTGACCTTGCGGTTCATAGCCCAATTCGTAACCACTACGCTACCAGAGCTCCTGGACCACAAGGTAAGAGGGTTCAAATGGAGTAAATGCCATGTTCGAATGATGGTATCACCTTACTAGGTCTTCTTTTTCAAGAAAACCTGAAAAATCATATTTGTATGTCAAACTTTAAGGGATAACAACTAAGTCATGCCTTTAAAACACCATATGATTCAAACAAAATAAACCTATGAACACTAGGAGAAACTGTGACCATTTCCTTCAAAGTGTCCCAACACCTCTCAACCTCAACACTATGGGACTAAGATGGTGGTATTGTTAAGTGTCATTGAGTCAGTTTTGACTCATAGTGACCCTGTAAGTATAGGGTTTCTGAGGAGTGACTGGTGGGTTTGAACCCCAACCTTATCCTGTAGTGCTTATCTACTAGGACTGGGACCATGATGGTACATGAGACAAAAACACAGTCATGGAATTACTATCTCCTGTGAATCTGAATTACTAGACAAGCCATGTTAAACTTTAATTTAAGGAGCTCTGGTAGCGTAGTGGTTACGAATCGGGCTGCGAACCTTAGGGTCAGCGGTTCGAAACTACCAGCCGCTCCGCGGGAGAAAGATGAGGCTTTCTACTCCCGTAAAGATTTACACCCTCGGAAACCCTGTACAGGGTCGCTATGGGTCGGACCCGACTCGATGGCACTTAACAACAACAAAATAAATAATGGGGTCTGGAAATGAAGATAACCCAAAGACACAATGTCACAAAGAACCTGTATCTTTCAATGCACACAATGTAAGCAAATGAGGAAGGATCTTTATTTTCTCACAAACTGTTGCATTTACTTCTAGTAAGTTCCATGTCGAAGTGAGGAAGGAAAGAGAAACAGCATTGGCCTTATTTCGGCAGTTATTTGTCCTATCACTGAGAAAGTCATGCCTACCCTACTTAGTACAACACTTGTCACTCAGTTTGTTGTACTGTGGTGGCTTGTATGTTGCTGTGATGCTGGTAACTATGTCACCAGTATTTGAAAGACCAGCAGGGTCATTCATGGTGGACAGATTTCAGCTAAGCTTCCACACAACGACAGACTAGGAAGAAGGAGAGGTGGAATGCTTAGCCACTGAAGACCTTATTGCTAGCAATGGAACACTGCCAGAAAGCACTGGAATGTTGAATATTGAAACATTATGATTAACACCAGAATATTGTCAAGTATAGTGTAAGGAGATGAGCTCCTCAGGTGGGATGGCACTCAAAAATACAACTTGGGAACAGTAGCCTCCTCAAAGTAGAGATGACTATGATGACACAAATGGAGTACAGTTTTGGAGACCTTCATTTGCTGGTGGGGCACAATGCAAAATGAGGAAAACAGATGCAAACAGTCATTAATAACCAGAACATGGGATATAGAAAGTATGAATCTAGGGAAATTATAAGTTGTCAAAAGTGAAATGGAACACATAAAGATGGACATGGACTGATATTGGCCATTTTGAATTTGACAATCACATGGTTTACTGTGCCAGGGATGACAAACTAAAGAGGAATGGCATTACATTCATCAGCAAAAAGAACAGTTTAAGATCTAAACTGAAGTATAATGAAACCAATTATGATGAAATTGAACAATTCTACCAACTTCTTCAGTCTCAAATTGATCAAACAAACAAACAAAACGTAAGGATAATTACTGGTCATTTAGGTTGGAAACAAACAGGAAGGATCAGTAGTTAGAAAATCTGGCCTTGATGATAGAAATGATGTTGGAGATTGCATGATAGAATTTTGCAAGACCAATGACTTATTCATTACAAATACCTTTTTAAAACAACATAAAATAAGACTATACACAAGGACCTCACAAGATGAAATACACAGCTATCAAATTGATTACATCAAAAAGGCCAAGGGCAGACTGTTGAACAGACCATGAATTGCTCATATATATGCAAGTTCAGACTGAAACTGAAAAAAATTAAAATAAGACCACAAAAGTCAAAATATGACTTTAACATATTCTCACCTTAATTTAGAAAACATTTTAAGAACAGATTTGTTGCATTAGATACTAATAACTGAAGAACAGAAGAGTTGTAAGATGATATGAAGAACATCATACAAGGCAGGGCTTGATGGTTGATAGGGGAGAGGTGCAGTGAAGTTTGCTGTCAGCAATACCACAGAATACCAAGCAAAGAGGGTTCAGGGCAGAGCTCCAAAACTCTGAATCATATATCTAAGAATATTTAAAAGTTTGAAGGCTTATAGCTAGTGGAACTTTTGGCGGAAGTAAGAAATCTTGTACTTTAGAATCTGCCAGCCTTGTTCCCAGAGCCAACAACTTGGGTGAGACCCAACAGCAAGACCAAGCAGGGGAGCAAGCAGAATAATGCCGCAGGAACCTCGGAGCAAAGATGGAAAATGTACATTGACGGTTTTGCTTTGTTCTGATTTTTTTTTGGGGGGGGCGGGTATCTGTTCATTGCCCCCCCCACTGTTTGCGTACCTCCATTCTGGTGACTAGAGAGGGGGGTGCCTGAGTGAGTAGACACCCCACACCAACACCACTGGTAGGTTCTTCTGCCACACATGCGCACAGATACTCTCAGCATTTAAAGCTATAAGCTTCTCAAAATGCCAGCCCTGAACTGTTTACTAATAGGGAAAAGAGCAGAACAAGGGGTGTGGAGAGGGAGAGAGAGTTTAAAAACAAAACAGGTTGAAAATTAAATCCCAAAAAACAGCATAACAACCAACAATGGCATCTTGAAATTTATCAGGTGGCCTTGAAGGCAAGAAGCTGAAAGAGGATATTATAATCATATCTGTATTAGGCTACAGATTTTTTTCCTTCTCTCCCTCCTCTCACTTTTCTGTGATTAAAGACTACAGTATCCAATCTAGTTTGTTTTTTTGTTTTTTTTGGTGTTTTGTTTTTCATTGTTGTTTCTTTATTTTTACCTTTCGGGGACTCATTCTCTACCTATATTACCCAAGAAGAGACAGTAATTGCTACCATATAATCAAGCTACAATTACACCCTATAAAACACCACAACCTAGGCAAGAACCAATACCAACTGACATACACCAGGGAGACAGACAACATCTGTGAAAAGTACTCTGAGTTAAGCAATAAGAAGAGTGAAAAGGGAAGCTCACATCCTGATCATATCTACCTGTAGGCAATCAGAAAGCATAAAAAAATACAAAAACACACACTCAACTAAGTATTAAGGCCACAGATAAAC
>NW_006408556.1:19262321-19263617 GCF_000296735.1 Chrysochloris asiatica
TGCTCTCCAGTGTAGAGATGCTAAAGCAAATGGAAGAAATGAGGAGGTACAAGAGCTGAACAGAAAATTTCAAAGGTCAGCTTGAGAAGATAAAGCCAAATATTACAACAAAATGTGCAAAGATCTGGATTCAGAAAACCAAAAAAGAAGAACAAGCTCAGCATTTCTCAATCTGTGGTAACTGAAGAAAAAATTCAAGCCTCGACTTTTGTTATAGAAAGATTCTCTGGGAAAATTATTGAATGATGCAGAAAGCATCAAGAGAAGATGGAAGGAATCCACAGAGTCACTGTACCAAAAGGAAATGGTTAATGTTCCACCGTTTCAAGAGGTAGCATATGACCAACAGCCAATGATATTGAAGGAGGAAGTTCAAGGTGCATTGAAGGAATTGGCAAAGAACAAGGAACCAGGAATTGATGGGATAAAAATTGAAATCTTTCAAGACAGTGAGGTGGCACAGGAGGCCACCTCACTCGTCTCTGCCAAGAAATTTGGAAGACAACTATCTGGCCCTCTGATTGGAAGAGAGCTGTATTTGTGCCCATTTCAAAGAGAGGTGACCCAACGGAATGTGGAAATCATCGGACAATTGCTCTGATATTCCATGCAAGTAAAGTTTTACTAAAGGTAATACAGAAATGGCTGCAAGCATGCATTGACAGAGAGCTTTCAGAGGTTCAAGCCAGATCCAGAAGAGGCCGTGGAACGAGGGATATCCTTGCTGATGTCTGATGGATCTTGACTGAAAGCAGAGAATATCAGAAAGCTATTGACCTGTGCTTTATTACTATGCTAAGGCTTTTGATTGCGTTGATCATGACAACCTATGTACAACATTGCAAAGTATGAATATTCTGGAACACTTAATTGTTCTCATGAGGAATCTATACCTAGACCAAAGAGGCAGTTGTTCAATCAGAACAAGGGAACCCTGAATGTTTTAAAATTAAGAAAGCTGTACAACAAGGTTGTATTCTTTCACCATACTTATTCAACCTGTATGCTGAGCAAATAATCTAAGAAGCTGGGTTATATGATGAAAAATGTGGAATCAGGATTGGAGGAAGACTCATTAAGAATCTGAGATATGCAGATGATACAACCTTGCTTGCTGAAAGTGAAGAGGACTTAACATTTCTGATGAAGATCAAAGACCACAACCTTCGGTATGGATTGCATCTCATTGTAAAGAAAATAAAAATCCTTACCACTGGACCAATAAACTACATTCTTATCAACAGAGAAAAGATTGAAGTTATCAAGGACTTCATTTTTCTTGGATCAACTATCAAC
>NW_006408556.1:19265072-19268272 GCF_000296735.1 Chrysochloris asiatica
AAATATGAGGGCTCTAATACAGGGAATACATAGACTATCAAACATTTTGAAAATTACACAAACAAAAGTAGACGAAATAGATGATTGGGACATACTAAAAATTACAAACTTGTGTGCATCAAAAGAGTTCACCAAAATAGTAAAAAGGGAACCCACAGAATGGGAAAAAATGTTTTACAACGACACATCAGACAAGGGACTCATTTCTAAAATATATAGGAATACAACACCTCTACAAGAAAAAGACAAATAACCTAATTAAAAAATGGGCACAGGACATGAAAACAGACACTTCACCAAAGAAGAGATCCTGGCAGCCAACAAACACATGAAGAAATGTTCACGATCACTAGCCATCAGAGAGATGCAAATCAAAACAACAATGAGATATCCTCTCACACCAGCAATAACAGCAAAGATCAAAAAAGTAGAGGACAATAATGCTGGCGAGGATGCAGAGAGACTGGGACCCTCCTACATTGTTGGTGGGATTGCAAATTGTTCAGCCTCTCTGAAGAGCAATATGGCACTTCCTCAGAAGGTTGGAAACAGAAATACCTTATGATCCAGCAATTCCTCTGCTTGGTATTTACCCACAAGAAATACGAGCCATAACACGAGTAGATATATGAACCCAATGTTCATAGCAGCACTATTTACAATAGCAAAAAGATGGAGACTGCCTAAGTGCCCATCTGTGGAAGAATGGATGAACAAACTGTGGTATATACACACAATGGAATACTATGCTACCTTGAAGAACAACAAGGAAGCTGCAAGCCGCCGCATAACATGGATGTACCCTGAGGACATTATGCTGAGTGAAATTAGTTAGTCACAAAAGGAGAAATTCTGTATAGGACCATTATTGTAAAAGACTAAGAAAAAGAACCCACCCTAAAAGGGGGGGTGGTTATATATATATATATTTGCTGATCACCAGGATGTATGGGATGAGAGGAGGGGAGGGAAGGAGGGAAAGATAGAGCACAGGGTAGAGAATAGACACCGGATAGCTTGGGTATCAAGAAGGGGAGGGAAATGGAAGAACAAGGCTGATGAGAGAACAGTTAGGCAGGTTTGCATGGTCTAAGTGGAACAGAGGTAAATGATGTATGCACAGCCTTGGAACGACAGGGCTCCGGGATACAGGCATTGAGGCATGGTTTGCAGGGGTAAAAGAGGGGAATAATGTTAAGATGCTTGGCTGTCTTTTGGATCTTGGTTTCCCTTGTCTACCATTGTAAAATAGACACTGGGGTAGGGGAAAGGAACAGCTAGAAATATCACTACAGAAAGCTAGTAAGTCCGTCTTCAGGCTACAACTGATTGGAATACCTTAAAGGGGACTAGAAGTTACCCAGCGAAAGAGGCTTCCTGTGGAGCCTTTACATTGCATAAGACCATAGGTGGAATACAGAACCTCATTCAGAATTTCCAGAGGTAGGAAATTTTCCACCGGAAAGGATGAGTAGACCAGCCTGGAGTGGCCAGAAGAATAGAAGATACTTCATGAAAGAAAGACCAGCGGGAAAAATCCGAAATAATAACAGCAGTCTGATTGATTACTACAAAAACAAGTAAGCTGTTCACCTGGGAGCCATCAAGGCAAGTGGTTGGGACCCCTCAAAGCAAACTCCCTTCCAAGACTAAGACTCAAGGGGAATATATGAGCAGGCAGATGGTCTGGCTGGTTACCACACTGGTCACAGATAAGGGGAAGAGGGAGAAAAAACAGCAATGAAATTGGGATCTAAGTCTGACCACATTCAATAGACTCCTGTGAACCTGGGAGGAGACCTGGATGGCCAGCATTTACGGCATGACCACAGAGGGCTAGAGCAGACAGTGAAGCATCCAGCTGATATGAAGTGAGGGGAGATGCACAAGAACACCCATACTTGCAGATAGTACCCACTTGACCTGGCTTCGATGGCTAGATGATCAGAACTCAACTAGAAGAAGACAGAAGGGGGGGGCGGGGGGGGGGAAGCATAACCTGCTACAATTTGATGAACTTTATCTATACTTACGGATGTAATAGCTCAAAACAGGACACAATTTTTTACAGCGAGGATCACTCTCACTCCCTCAGTACATAGGGTTGACAGGGATGGGCAACTTAGACATTGGCTACCCCAAATGGGGGGGGTGCATATAAAGGCAAGAAGTGACTGGCTTACAAGCTTTCAAGAGGGAGTCTAGTTCCAGACAGGCCGGGGTAGGTAGAATCTCCACTGAATGATTTTCAATCTATTGGGACAGGGCTGACGAAAGGAAATGGGGATAAGACTCTTGTGGTACAATAGTGAAAAATTGCCATCAGGACTGACTGTGAGGGTAGGAAATATAGAGGTAGATGTTTTTTGACAAAAGGAGGGGAGTGATTAATTTTTCAGCCCAGGAGCAGAGGTCCCCGGGATCATGAAGTAAGAAGAGCAGAGAGCGGGACCCTAACCAGAGAGGCAGAGAAGGCAGGGATGGAGAAAGAGATGATGATATGGACAGATGGAGAGGCTGGGGACACACTGAACTCAGGGAGGGAGAGGGGCTGTGGGGTGTACCCTTTGCTTATTTGATGATGCATGGAGGGAACTGTAATCATTGCAATGAAATTAAATGCGATAGGATAAATGTAAAACTGATATTCTTTCATGTAAACCTCAAAATAAAACTTAAATGATAGATAGATGATAGATAGATAGATAGATAGATAGATAGATAGATAGATAGATAGTAGATAGATAGATGATAGATAGATAGATGATAGATAGATAGTAGATAGATAGATAGATAGATAGATAGATAGTAGATAGATGATAGATAGATAGATAGATGATAGATAGATTGATAGCTAGATAGTAGATAGATAGATAGATAGATAGATAGATAGATAGATAGATAGATAGATAGATAGATGATAGATAGATAGTAGATAGATAGATGATAGATAGATAGATAGTAGATAGATAGATAGATAGATAGATAGATAGATAGATAGATAGATAGATAGATAGATAGAGTATGCAAGATAGATTTGGACTTCTCACTCACACCTGAATCTCTTTGTCCCTTAAAGGGGACTTTAAAGTAGCAAAAACTCTCCTAAAGGCTTTCTTGTCCAGGTGTAAGACCTACAGATAAGAAAATTCCCTATTTCCTGGCTCTCATTCTCCCTTTTGAAGGAGCTCTGGTAGCGT
>NW_006408556.1:19268372-19270463 GCF_000296735.1 Chrysochloris asiatica
GAAACTACCAGCTGCTCCGCGGGAGAAAGATGAGGCTTTCTACTCCCGTAAAGATTTACACCCTCGGAAACCCTGTACAGGGTCGCTATGGGTCGGAACCTACTCGACGGCACTTAACAACAACAACAACATTCTCCCTTTTAGTGCAGAATTCTTTGGGTTAAACTAAAACCAAAACACTTTGCCAAAGTATCAATTCAGCAGCCCCACAGGGCAGAACAGAACTGACCCATGTTGTTGTCATGTGCCGTGGAGTCGGTTCCGACTCATAGCGACCCTGTACAGGGTTTCCGAGGCTGGAAATCTTTACAGGAGCAGAGAGCCTCATCTTTCTCCTGCCGAACAGCTGGTAGTTTCAAACTGCTGACCTTGAGGCTTGCAGCTTGTAACCACTAAGCTAACAGAGTTCCTAAGGATTCCACAAACTAAATCTTTATGGAAGCCGTTGGCCACACTTCCACAGCATCAGTCTCCTGTGGAAGGGCCAATGATGTTGTGCCCTGGAGTCGTTTCTGACTCAGAGACTCAGTATAGGGTTTCCAAGGAGCTGCTGGTGAGTTTGAACTGTCAACCATGTGGTTAACAGTCCAGTGCTTATCCTATAGTGCCAACCAGGATGGTTCCAACAGCTGACCTTTTTGTCAGCAGCCAGGCGCCTACCCAAGCAGCCTGGCGCTTGGCTGGCTCTTTGGGTTGATGTCTCCAGGGGGAGGGGGGTTGGTGGTTGAGAGAGCTAGATCCCAATTCCCTCCTCCCACCAAGGTTCTAGAACTGTTCCCCAAGGCCACTGGTGGTGAGCGAAGGACCAGCCAATGGTAGAGTGAGATTCCAGACATTGCCCCTAGTCCGTCGTTCCTGGATCACACGCAGCAACAGAGAAGGGACAAGTCTTCAAGACGCTTACCCTCCACACACCCCGCACCCCACCCCCCCCCCCCCCCCGGCCCTTTCCAGGGGCTCACACGCCTCGCCCTGGATCGCTCCTCACCCAGGCGCTGCACTGTGCTGCTCGCGGGGAAGCCAGGTCTCTGGGCACGTTTCGCCTTGCACTGTCACGACCCAAGCGGGTCAAATCCAACTGCTTCTTTGCTGCCAGCACTGCGACCAGCCGCCGTCCCAGTCGCAAACGGTTGGCAAGCCTCAGCGCGCTGTTGGCGGCTTGGTTGCGCACTGGCTTTCCCCTAACGCCTCCCCGCCAGGGTTTTATTCGCCTGACCTCCTCCTCCGCAGGCTCAGCTGGAGGAGGGGCAGGGGCGGAGCGTGTGGCCTCCACCACGCGGCTCTGGAACGCCAACTCTCCCCAGTGTCTGGGGAGGTGACCAGGGGCACGAACTTGGATGGGTGGATTAATATATCACGTACCCCCGGGTGATAGCGGCTGCTGCAAGTGTTGTGTCCCCATACAAGCCAATTTCTACTCCCACATCAAAGATCTGTTCCCTTCCTAACTCACAATTCACCCTACATCACGTTCAGTTTTGCTTGTTTCATAATGTTAGGAGTTACTCATCTACAATCTGAAATTCCAGGGCACTGTGTGGACTGTGCTAGAGATTGAAAGGTGTGCTACTGCATTAGTTTAATTTTTCCATGGAATTACAGTGAAGAACAACCAAGAAGAGGATTGATGGCAGGAACCATGCAAAAAGGGACCATCTCAGAGCTCAGTGTAAATCAATTGTTTGAGATTTAACTGAAATTCCCTTTCATTTTCAAATGCCTTCTCTTAAATCCACTTTTAAATAAATTAAAAACCAGAGATATCAGAGGCTTCTTGTTGTTAAGCGCTGTCCAGTAGATCCCGACTCATAGCGAGTGGTTCAGACCTCCAAATTTTTCATTGATGTTGTTAAGCGCCCTTGAGTCCATTCCGCCCCATAGCGACTCTGTATAGGGATTACAAGGAGCAGCTAGTGAGATTGAACAAGCGACCTTGCAGCTCAAATGACTTTGCAGTCTGACGCATTAGCCCACAGCGCCACACCAGGACTCATGTTGTTGTTGTTAGGTGCCATCCAGTCAATACGGACTCATAGTGATCTTATGCACAGCAGAATGAAACACTGCCTGATCCTGGGCCAACCTCACTAC
>NW_006408556.1:19271163-19272755 GCF_000296735.1 Chrysochloris asiatica
CTTAGAGACCTGGGTAGAAGTCATTTATCTAACAGTGAAAATGACAACGCGTAGCTAGTGAGAGGTCAAAGGAAGTCTCCTGGTGTAGTGGACTGACAGGTCAGCAGTTCGAATCCACCAGCCACTCCTCGGGAGAAAGATGAGGCTTTCTGCTTCCATAAAGATTTACAGCTCCGGGCACCCTACACAGGGACAATATGAGTAGGAACCGACTTCACAGCATGGAACAGCAGCAATGAGAGAACTCAGCCACTATCTGAAAGGCCAGGTGATCTTCTTCTGAAAGAATAGCCTTGAAAACACTATTGCACAAACTCTAACTTCACAAGGGAAAGGAGTGAGAACCACCAGCATCCACTCAAGGCTGGTTTCCAGAAGTGAAGGTCAGGCTCATAGTGTCCTAGGGTTTCCAAGGAGTGTCTGGTGATTTTGAACCACCAACCTTGGGGTTCAAACCGACCTTTCCAGTGCTTTATCCCATAGCCCCACACCAGGACTCCGGAGGTACTGGCATATAAATAGAGCAGTCTGAAAGATGAGCCTTAACTCCATTTTAAAGTTTTGACACAGTCTAAGATCTGTGTGGAGTCCTGGTGTGGCACTGTGGGTTAATGCGCCAGACTACAAAGCCATTTGAACTGCAAGGTCAGCGGTTCAGGCTCACCAGCTATTCCTTGGAAACCCTATACGGAGTCACTATGGGTCAGAATTGACTTGACGACACTAAACAACAACAAGATCTGTGTGGAGTCCTGGTGGGGCACAGTAGGATAAGCACAGGACTACACACCATAAGGTCAGCGGTTCAAACCCACCAGCCGCTCTTTGTAAACCCTATACAGAGTGGCTATGGAACCCACCAATGGCACTTAACAACAACAAAATCTGTGTTATAATTTAAAAGCTGCCTTTTCTAACAGAAGTTCCTCTAAACTTGATGTGGGCCTAAACTTATACCTCAAAGATGGCCTTCTTTTTTTCTGAGGTCTGGCCAGTGCAGGATCTCACCATCTATTCCCAAATCGTCTTTCCACTATGGACAAACAGATACAAGAGGTGATAGCTTATCCCCAAAGGGTCTTGATGTGCATACACACTATCTATAATTCTTTACAATAAATCCCCATAAAGAGACATGAGTTAGAAAGCAATTGTTATAGCAGAGTACCCAAAATAACTGTTCTGTCATTGTCCTGTGACCACCCAGCAGTAAACTGAAAAGCACATACATACTTACAAGTACATACCTTTAATCAATCATATAATTCCACATATACAAGGGATTCTTTTTTTTTTTTTTTTTTGAGGTTATATAAATATATTTTTAATGTGAAATATGTGAAGTTTACATGGCAGAACATTAGCTTTACATTCATCCTCTCATTTCATTGCCATGGTTACAATCTCCTCCATGCACCATCAAACAACTAACGGGTATACCCTGCAAGCCTGCCCCCTGGGCCTCAGCACACAGCCCTTCTCCCTCTCTGGGTTTAGAGTTCCTGTCACTCCATCTCTCCTCGTCATCATCTCTGCCTCCATCTCTGGCGTTATTGTTTCTCTGGGTAGGGTCCTGCACTCTGCTCTTCTCC
>NW_006408556.1:19273245-19274336 GCF_000296735.1 Chrysochloris asiatica
GCCCTCTCTTTTTATCAGCTGGATGCTTCACTCTCCACTCTAGTCCTCTGTGGCTATGTCACTGACTCTGGGCCCAAGAGACCCCAGATCTTGCCAAACAGCTGGCCAACCAGGTCTCCACCAGGGTTCACAGGAGTCTATTGAACATGGTAGGGCTTAGCTTGCAGCTTCATTGCTGTTTTTCTCACACTTCCCCTTATCAGTGACCAATGTGGTCACCAGTCAGAGCACATGTCTGCTTGTGTATTTCCTTTGAGTCTTAGTCTTGGAAGAGGTTTGTCCTGAAGGGACCCAATCATTTGCTATGATGTCTACTGGGAGAGCAACTAACTTGTTCTTGTAGTAGTTAGTCGGATTGCCATTATTATTTTGGATTGTATTATTTTAATTTTCATTTTTTCCATTAAATTTTTGAAGCCCCCTCATATGTTATCCACATATCCCTACTAAATTCCCACTCGTAGATAACCATCTTTGTCTCCCCTGAAAGTCGTTCAGTCAATTATGATTTTGTAAGTTTTTATTCCTGCTCCAATTGTGAAAAAACTTATTTTCTTCCTCATTATCCAACAGAGAGATCTTTTTCACTCTAAATTTGGTTGTCTTCCCTGTCTGGACTATTTCTATCTCCAACTAAACCTCTCATGCTTTTACTTTAAGCAAATTCTGTGATGTTGCTCTATGCCAGAATGAATTAAGTTTTAAAGTGTGAGCTAATGACTCAGGAAAAATAGTATGAAATTTGTTAGGATATTCTTTTTAAGGAGTAAGTGGTGCGGTAGTTAAGCTCTCAGCTGCTAACTGAAATGTGGAAGGAGAAAGACTTGACAGTTTGTTTTCTTACAGATTTACAGCCTTAGAAACTCTGTAGGGCAGTTCTACTCTTCTCTATAGGATCTCTGTGACTTGGAATCAACTCAACAGCACTAGGTTTTGGGTTACTAATTTTGTATTTTTTGAAAGAGTGATTTTTTCTGTGGTGGAGAAAGACAAGCAGGTTAAGTTTTATGTTATTTTGAATTTAAAAGAATTCTATATTTAGTGAAGAGGACTTAAAATATTTACTGATGAAGATCAAAGAGCACAGCCTT
>NW_006408556.1:19275286-19283407 GCF_000296735.1 Chrysochloris asiatica
AAAATTTAATATGAGTTATATAATATTTGTTGTTAGGTACCCTCAAGTCAGTTCCAACTCATAATGACCCTATGGAAACTCTGATTCTTCTGTGTCATCCTAGGAAGATTTAAATGTTTTAAAGCAGAAAAGTGGCATTGCCTATTTTTTTAAAAAAAATAATTTTATACTGAAAAAAAACCCAAAAACAAAAACATGAATCGAGATGGTAGAAACCAGAAACAAGGAATGAATTAAGAGGTTATTATAATAGTTCAGGTTAAAGGTGACTGTGTAAACCAGGTTGGTAGTATGGGGAATGGAAATTGAAAGATCTATTTGGAAGATATTTCCAAGGCATAGTTAGACGTGACATATAAAGAAAAGAGGAGTCTAGAAAGAACCCTCCGAATTCTAGTTAGATAATAGAGCTGTTAACTGAAAAGCAAAATAAGGAAAAAACAATTGTAAAAGCAAGATAAGCTCAATTCTGCATACAATGAGTTTGAATGGTTTGAGGACAGGGTTTTTAAACTGGGAGGCTTGAACCTGTAGTGGCTTATGAAATCCATTTGTTGAGTTGAAACAAGTATTTCTTAATGAAATGAACTATGATGAATTCAACATGTGGTAAGGATAAGTACTGTTTCATAGAATTTTTCTTTCCTTTGCATATACAGGGGGCTTCAAAAAATTCATGGAATAATGGAATTGAAAGATTATAGAATTTTTCATGAACTTTCTGGAACTCCCTCATACAGTTATGTAACTGACATAAAATATATTTCCTACCATGGATCAAAAAAAGTTTTTTTGGAGTCTTTGTCCTTGGATACTTAGGCAGAGCCAGGCTTATTTACAGTACTTTGTACCTGTACATCTCAACTCTATATTACATGATTTTACTTTGATAACTTGAAATTAGACATGAAGAAAGTCTTTCTACCATAAAAATTGGCAAATACAACACAGTAGAATGTACTCTCTACTCCTAGCAAGCCAGTACACATCTGGATGGAACCATGCCATAGGTAGTTAATTACACAGATCTGAAGATCAATATAAACACCTGGACAAAAATTCAAACCAAACCCAGTGCCATTGAATTGACTCTGACTCATGATAACCTCACATATTACAGAATACTCCATAGAGTTGTTGGGGGCTCTTTTTTTAATGTAATGTTTACACGAAGGAGATTGCCAGTTCTTTCTTCCACAGCACCACTGAGTGGGTTCAGACCTCCAAATTTTTCATTATTAGTCAAGTGCAAACTACTAGTGCCATCCAGGGATCTTACCAGAGATCTGGGTAGAAGTCATTTATTTAAGAGTGAAAATAACAATGCAGAGCTAGTGAGAGGCCTAAGGGGGTCTACTGGTGTAGTGGGTTATGCATTGGGCAACTAACTGAAAGTTCAGCAGTTCGAATCTACCAGCTGCTGCTCAAGAGGAAGCTGAGGCTTTCTGCTTCCGTAAAGATTTACCGCCTCAGAAACCCTACACAGGAACAATATGAGTAGGAACCGGCTACATGATATGCTGCAGCAGCAATGAGAGAACTCAACCACTATCTGAAAGGTTGGTGGTTCAAACCAACCCAGGCCAGGAGATCTCCTGAAAGAATAGTCTTGAAAACACTATTGTACAAATGGACTGGAGGCAACATCTGACCTACTCTAACTTCACAAGGGCAAGGAGAGAGGACCATTATCATCAGCATCAGCTCAAGTCTGGTTTCTAGAAAGTGGAGGTCAGGCCTACCTCTATCTTCAACCTTTTTATCAATTCTGACACCAACCTTCCCTCCCACTGGCTACTCTACTACTTGGCTGGATTAGGTAATTCATTGCAATGTTGTTGCTGTTGTTATGTGCCATGGAGTCGGTTCCGACTCATAGCAAATCTGTACAGGATTTCTGAGGCTGTAAATCTTTACAGGAGCAGAACGCCTCATCTTTCTCCAGCGGAACAGCTGGAGGTTTCGAACTGCTGGCCTTGCGGTTCGCAGCCTGATTCGTAACCACTATGCTACCAGAGCTCCTCATTGCAATGGCCACACAAAATTCACAGTTATGCGGTTCACTGGGGAAGTAATAGGTTTATAAGCCAAGAACAGGAAGACTCAGGATAGTTCTTAGGCCAGGACAGCCTCTTCTCAGCTGTGCCATGACTCTCAGTCCCTTGGGCCCTTGGCCTCTTGGACTTCTTGGGCCAGCTCAGTGTTACAGAGCTCTTTAGCTCTCTGTCTCTTGAGTCTAGAAGCTTCCTAGCACATGCTCTTCCCCTGTCTCTTGTTGCTTCTGCCTCTGGCATGGCTCATTTTAAGACTGGCATGATGGCAAAACTGATCAATCCCCTTGTTCACATCCCATGCACCTTATTTGTGTTGTTAGCAAGCTGTCCAATACCCTTGATGGGCCACAAGCACTTTATTTGCATATTCCCACATACTCTTTTGCTGAACTTCAAAAAGATCATATCTAGAAAAGTCCATATAAAAGCAATCTATTGCACTGTACCTATGGAGTAATTTTACTCTGACACACATGAGATTGTTATGAGTTGGGATGAATGCAACGGCAACTAACAACAACAGCCTTAACAAATCCCATGGAATACAAAAAGGGAAAACATATGATAATAGTTTAAGTGAGAGAATGTATGAGGAACGTGAAAGGCTGGGGGTAATGTCAAGATCTGACAGGGAATGCTTGAAGCATTCTGAGCCCTTTCCAGGGCCATGATGGTTGAAATTCATTCGTTAGTCATGAAACTGGCTTGCCTGGTGATGTGTTTTTGCATGGTAACATTTTCCAGGCTAGGTACCAGAACAGGTGGCTTATTTAAGCCTAGGAATTGGGAGAGTGAGTGGATTAAAGGTAAAGAGAATGAGGGAACCGGTGGGAATTAGGAAAGATAGAATTTTCTTTATTTCAATTAAAATTAATATTCATGATTATTAAAAATCAAAACAAAATAGAAGAATAAAAATAGAAAGTATTCCCCCTTAATCACACTCCTTTATTGTAAAATCTGGTATATACTTTACAGACACTTCTAAATATCATACAGTGATTAAGAGGGCAGAGTCATCCAAACTTGGGTTTGAATCCAGTTGTACCTGTGCTCTGAGGCCTTGGGAAATTTTTGTAACCTTTTAATCTCTCAGTTTCCTAACCTGTATAATGAGTGTAATAATAGCTCCTCTGTCATAGGTTCTAATGAGGGTGGTGGTTGTTGTTGTTAAGTGACATCCAGTTGACTCCAACTCATAGTGACCCGGTATAGGGTTTCTGAGGATTGACTGGTGGGTTTGAAGCACCAACTTCATGGTTAGCGGTCAAGTGCTTATCCTACAGTGTCATATAAGGTTCAAGAGATAATACGGACAAAGTACATAGAAGAATGCCTGCTAAGCAGGGTGGTACATGATAAATGTTAGTTATATCATAAATGTGAATATATATATATAGCATATATGTGCACATATTACTTGAGAATTAAAAGATTATACAATGAGGCGGAGGTAACGGTGTTGGCAGCCTGACGGGATTTGGTGGAACCTACCAGGATTTCTGGTGAGGTGCTTTAAAATAAGCACTGGATGCTAACCCCAAGGTTGGTGGTTCAAACTCACCAGCTACTCCTCAGAAACCCCATATAGGGTAACTGTGTGCCAAGATTTACTCAACTGCACTTAACAACAACAAACCCTGAGTCAGAGTGAGAGGCACAGGAAAATAGGATGTTGTGAAAATAAAATCGGAAGTCCAAGACTTCCAGAGAACAACTTGCTTGTAAATTTGTGAAGGGGAGAGATGACAAAGAATCTTTTATTCGGCATTATTAGCCAACTCCAAAATTCATTAACCAATGTCTGGATAGTCTTCTCTTCTGATTGGCAGAATCCTTAGTGTCTTTTGTAGGCTTGATTGAAAGGATTCTGGAAGCTGGGATATCACACTTGACTTGTTTGTTTGCATTCATTAAGTAGACTCTATGCTTGTCCAACCGGTCTCTAGGCCATTTTTTTCTGCCCAAGTAATTGATGGCAGGTGCCCACTGCACCATTGTTGGCATCAATAAAGGTGTAGGAGGAAGCATGATAAATCCAAGTCTCTGGGCCTCCCTCAGTGGGAGCACAATTCGGTAACCACAATTTTTATTCAGTTACCAAGATATTGGATTCTGTATCCACAATGTCATTCATTTTATTTCCCTTACCCCTAATGTAACCCCTTGAATCACGGCCTGTAAAAGTTCTACCTTTGGCAGTTTCAAAACATTCCATCATGTTCAACATGTTCATCATTACCAAAATACTGGGAAGCAAGGTTGGATATCAGAAGAAAATTGAAATCTCCATGCGATCACCAATTCAATATATACTGCAATTATTGAACATTTTTATACAATTCTATTTTTATTAAACAACATAATACTAATAGTTTACCAAGCTAATAAATCGATGCCTACAGCATTAGCTCAAAAGTCTGTGAACCCTTGTTATTGGGAGGTTTACAATTTTAATTCTTGAGCTGGCACTGCAGTAAATTCTTTTGCAATTAAATTCTTGTGTATATTTATTAAATGTTTTGTGTGTGATAAAGCTCTAGAAATGAATTTTCTGAGTAAGAACACATGCATTTTTATTGTTTTCTAACTCTTTTCCCTATTCACCCATATGCCCTTCACTCTAGAATATATTTTATTCTTGTGGCGAAGTTACTGCTCTAAAATTGATAGCCTTGTTATCATTTTGCTTCCTCATTTAGAAACTGTCAATCAATGTTTCCCCTTGTACACAAGAGAAATCAAGATCAGATCCCTGACGTGGCATTTGAGACCTTCAGATCTGATCTCAATCTCCTTTTCATTTTTAACACAATTTATGTTTGACCATTCTAGACTTCATGTTGCCACATCCCCTTTGTTTGTGGAATTTCCATTTTATTGGTCAGACTCTGACAGGTAGCACATAACACACTTAAACAGAATTATTTGATGTGTGTTTAATAAAGGGACTACTTATTATTTAGGGAGCCCTACAAGGTGTGGCCACCACTTCTCTGTCTGTTTGTAGTAATGTGGTATGACAAAATATTGAAGGACGCAGAAAGCATCAACAGAAGATGGAAGAAATACACAGAGTCACTGTACCAGAAAGGGATTGTCAGTGTTCAACCATTTGAAGAGGTAGCATATGATCAAGAGCCAATGATACTGAAGAAAGTCCAAGCTGCATTGAAGGCATTGGCAAAGAACAAGACTCCAAGAATTGATGGAATACATATTGAAATCTTTTAACAAACATACAGCACTGGAGGCACTCATTCATCTATTCCAAGAAATTTGGAAGACAACTACCTGGCCAACTTACTGAGAGATCCCTATTTGAGCCCGTTCCAAAGAGAGGTGACACAATGGAATGAGGAAATCATCAGACAATATCATTAATCTCCCATGCAAACAAAATTTTGTTAAATTCAAAACAGCTGCAACCATACATTGACAAAGAACTTACAGAGGTTCAAGCCAGATTCAGAAGAGGACATGGAACAAGGGATATCACTGCTGATGTTAGATGGATCTCGGCTGAAAGCAGAGAATACCAGAAAGATGTTCTTTACTGACTGTGCTTTACTGACTACTCAAAGGCTTTTGGTTGTATTTATCATGGCAAGCTATGGACAACATTGTGGAGAATGAGTATTCAGAAACACTTAATCGTGCTCATGAAGAATCTGTATATAAACCAAGAGGCAGTTGTTCGAAAAGAACAAGGGAACACTGAATGGTTAACATAAAGAAAGGTGTGCAACAGGGTTGTATTCTTTCACCATACGTATTTGATGTATATGCTGAGCAAATAATCCAAGAAGCTAGATTATATGAAGAAAAACATGGCAACAGGATTAGAGGAAGACTCATTAACAACCTATGATATGCAGATTATACAATCTTGCTTGCTGCAAATGAAGAGGATTTTAAATATTTACAGAGTAAATTAAAGACCACAGCCTTCATTATGGGTTGCACCTCAATGTCAAGAAAACAAAATTCCTCACCACTGGACCACTAAAAAACATCCATATAAATAGAGGAAAGATGGAAGTTGTGAAAGATTTCATTTTGCTTGGATGAATCCTCAACACTCATGGAAGCAGCAGCCAAGAAATCAATAATGTTGTGCATTGGCCAAATCTGCTGCACAAGATCTCTTTATAGTACTGAAGAGCAAAGATGTCAGTTTGAGAACTAAAGTGTGCCTGAACCAAGACATGATATTTCCAATAACCTAATATGCATGTGAAAGTTGAACAGTGAATAAGGAAGACCATATAAGAACTGATACATTTGAGTTATGGTGTTGGAGGAGAATTTTAATAGTACTAAGAAGCTCTGGTAGAGTAGTGGTTACGAATTGGGCTGCGAGCCACAAGGTAAGCAGTTTGAAACTACCAGCTGCTCCGTGGGAGAAAGATGAGGCTTTCTGCTCCCGTAAAGGTTTACAGCCTCGGAAACCCTGTACAGGGTCGCTATGAGTCAGAACTGACTCCACAGCACACAGCCATCACCATCATGAACTGCCAAAAGAACAAACCAATGTGTGTTGGAAGAAGTACAGCCAGAGTGCTCCCTGGAATCCAGGATGGCCATACTTCGTCTCTCATACTTTAGACATATTATCAGAAGGGACCAGTCCCTGGAGAAGGTTATCATGTTTGTTAAAATGGAGGGGTGGAGAAGAAGAGGAAGACCTTCAGCTGGATGGACTGGCACATTGGCAGCAGCAATGGGCTCAAATGTAGCAATGATTATGAGGTTGGTACAGGACCATTCAGTATTTTGTTCGGTTGTGCATAAGGTCTCTATGAGTTGGTATCAATTTGATGGTACCTACCTCCACCACCACCACCAACAAGTTGTGGCACCATAGGTTAATGCACTGGACAGCAAGGTTAGTTTGAACTACAAGGTCGGTGGTTCAAACTCACCAGCTATTCCTCCTCGGAAACCCTATACAGGTTCACTATGAATGGGAATTGACTTGACAGCAATTAACAGGATGCTGCACAAACTGGATGTAGTTTGTACAAGAGTTGAGCATTATTGTCATGTTTTCTGGTACCTCTTCCACTCAGCAGATTGTAGTCTCATATCTACACATTTAATCTTTTTTGGCATCTCCTGTGGGTCTATTGTTCTTAATTCTACTGCCTTGAGGGAGTTCTTTAGGGAGATAAAATCACAGTAACTATGTCCTTTGCATCTTATCACACATATGAAAAAGATCTTATTTCTTTTTGTTAAGAGCTGTCGAGTTCTGACTCATAGAGGTCCTGTATAGGGTTTCCAAAAAGCGGCTGGTGATTTGAACCACTAACGTTGAGATTCAGTGCTTAATGAAGAGGTCATTAATCTAGTTGGCTGGAGTGCTGGTGTGGCACTGTGGAATAAAGCACTGGTCGGTTTGAACCACAAGGATGGCAGTTTTCAAATTCACCAGCTGCTCTTCGGAAACCCTATACAGGGTTGCTATGAGTTGGAACAAACTCAATAGCACTTAACGGCAATCTAGTTGGGGAACAATTGCAAAAATAAAATGCAATTGTCCTGAGAGAGGCATAAAGCACTCTAAGAGCTTTATAACTTTATAGGCTATAGGGGATTAGAGAGGAAGTTGCATTTAGGAGACTTAAAGGATAAATGGTTATCCTTTTAACATTTTATAACAGCAACAATAACAACAACAAAGTTTAGCACAATCCCCCTGGGAAACCAGCAAAATGTTGCCCATATCCTCTGTGGGCTTGAAGGAGGAAGGGGAGAAAGCAATAGGATAACTCTATGGAAGAGACCTGTTGGCATTTCCAGCAAACTCAAGGCAACCAGTGTCCAACACGATTCTCCTTCTACCTTTCAATCTTCCACCTGATACTGAGCAGATCCAGCTGGAGGACAGAGGTAAATGGATGCTGTTCAAACAGATCAGGCTTTCAGGGCCGAGAAGAGCTGAGAGTGGATCAGATGGGACTAATGGAAGACATCCAGAATAACCATTTATCCTTTAAGTCTCCTAAATGCAACTTCCTCTCTAATCCCCTATAGCCTATAAAGTTATAAAGCTCTTAGAGTG
>NW_006408556.1:19286022-19286641 GCF_000296735.1 Chrysochloris asiatica
GAGACTACAATCTGCTGAGTGGAAGAGGTACCAGAAAACATGACAATAATGCTCAACTCTTGTACAAACTACATCCAGTTTGTGCAGCATCCTGTAGAGGCTGACAGGAGAACCACAGCTGTATCTTTCAAAGTGATCCTTTAGGGGACACAAGATAGCAACACATCAACTAAATTGCGAAAACAGTTGGCCAGGAAACCCTAGCTCCCCAGCCTAAGTGGCACACATTGCCAGTTTATGCTAATCTGCAGCAATGCTGGCAGTTAGGACAAGCACAGCCCTCTTTTCCACTCTGATCCTAGAATGGTTAAGATGTCAATCAAGACCCTCCTTCCCAACTAGGAATTCCATGAAAGCTCCAGCAAGATAGACATAGACAGAAAGGAGCAAACAATCCAGCAGCCATAAATGAAACCAGACCCTCACCATCTCAGTCTTAGATTCAGGAAACCCTGGAACCTCCCTGAAACCTGGGCTCTGAAGCAACACCCTCAAGCTCCAACTTTCATTTTCTCTCACTCAGTTTCCAACAGGAAGCAAAGAGATCTGGTTTAGGTACGCCAAAGTCCTTTGAACCTCAGTTTCTTTGCTTGCAAGTTTATAATATTTATATTTCAGG
>NW_006408556.1:19288551-19309364 GCF_000296735.1 Chrysochloris asiatica
TTGTCTCTCTTGTTGCATCTTTGTGTGTATTCTTTCTCTATCCCTGTCCCCACCAGATCTCCCTACTTTGTGAACCGAACTCTCATGTCGAGGCAGAACCCCGACAGGTTCTGATCATCCAGCCATTGAAGCCAGGTCAAGTGGGTATTATCCTCAAGTGTGGGTGTCCTTGTGCATATGTCCTCTCTTCTCAGCTGGACACTTCACTCTCCACTCTAGTCCTCTGTGGCTATGTCAATATGTCACTGACTCGGCCCAGGAATCACCAGGTCTTGCCACACTGCTGGTCAACCAGATCTCCACTTGGGTTCACAGAGTCTATTGAAAGTGGTAGGGCTTAGCTTGCAGCTTCATTGCTGTTTTTCTCTCACTTCCCTTTTCGGTGACCCATGTGGTCACCAGTCAGAGTTCATGTCTGCTCACGTATTCCCATTGAGTCTTAGTCTTGGAAGGGGTTTTGTCCTGAGGGGACCCGACCACTTGCCTTGATGTCTCCTGGGCGAGCAAATTACTTGTTCTTGTAGTAGTCAGTAGGACTGCCATTATTGTTTTGTATTTTAAGGAATCACTATTTTTATAAAAGCAGGATTTATCTTGCCTTCTTTTTATTTGACTTTAAATGTTATTTGTATCCAATTTAAAAAATTTTTAGATCCTAAAAATGCCACAGTATTTTGTTGCTTTTTCCCCTTTTTTATCTTTGATCATTTCTTTCTTTATGTTTTAATATAATAGAAATATCCTAGCTCACTCTCGAACTCTTAGCAGCCCTGGAACCTCTCCCTTTGGTTGCCTCATTCCCTGGCCAGCTCATGCTTTGTCAGAAACCTGCTATTAGGGGAAGGAAACATGTAGGAGGGGGCGGGACACCAGCTGTATGCAGTTTGCTGATGGCAACAGCTGTCACTTCTGATAAGCCATTCTTACTGGAATACAAGCTGCTTGAGGGCAAAACCTATGTCCTGTATTAAATAACTCAACACATACTAGGCACTCGTCAAATATTTATTGGGTAACTCATGTACATTGTTTCTGGCCTACAATAAATAAATAAATAATAATAATAAATCAGTTGCTGTTGAATCAATTCTAACTCATGATGACCAATGTGTGTCAGAGCCGAACTGTGCACCATTGGATTGTCAATGACTGATTTTTTGGAAGTAGATGTCTAGGCCTTTCTTGTGAGGTGACTCTGGGTGTACTTGAAGCACCACTCTTTGAGTTAACAGCCGACTGTGGTAGCCATTTACATCATCCCGGGATTCCAGTCTGTAATGCCGTTGAGTTGGTTCCAAGTCATAGTACTCTATGTACATCAGAATGAAGCACTGGTCCTGGGCTATGCTCACAATCATTGTGATGTTTGAGCCCACTGTTGCAGCCACTCATTGAAGGCTATCTTCTTTTTTGCCATTCTCCAACTAATCACACTCTTATTCCCCCTCCCTTTTTTAAAAAAAAGCATGTTATTGTATTTAAGATGAACTCGTACACAGAAAATTACTTTCCTATTCAACAATTCATATACAGCGTTTGCTATTGATTGCTATCCCTTCGATGAGTCAGAACTCTCCCCATTTCCAAGCTGCTACCTTGTGGCACTGTGGGTTAATGCGCCAGACAGCAAAGCGGTTTGAATTACAAGGTGGTTCAAGCTCCCCAGTAGCTCCTTGGAAACCCTATATAGGGTCACTATGGGTTGGAACCGACTCGATGGCACTTAACAACAACAACCCTCAGGTAATGTAGTGGTTATGAATTGGACTGCTAACCTCAAGGTCAGCAATTGAAAACTATCAGCCATTCTGCGGGAGAAAGGTGAGGTTTTCTGCTCATGTAAAGATTTACAGCCTCAGAAACCCTGTGCAGGGCCACTATGAGTCCAACTGACTCCACGGTACTTAACAACAACAATCCTTGTCTATGGAGTCCTGGTGTAGCGCTGTGGGTTAATGCGCTAGGACGTTGGGTCAGTTTAAACTGCAAGGTCAGTGGTTCAAGCTCACCAGCAGCTCCTTGGAAACCCTATACAGGTTGTTATGAGTTGGAACCAACCTAACGTCACTTAACAACAACAACATCATTTTCTCTAAGGAGCTTTGGGAGCATAGTGGATATGAGTCAGGCTTCTAACCTCAAGGTCAACAATTCAAAACTACCAGTTGTTCCTTGGGAGAAAGATGAGACTTTTTGCACCTGTGAAAATTAACAGTCTCCGAAACCCTATACAGGATCATGCATTAATGCACTGGACTGCAAAGTCAGTTTGAACTGCAAGGTTGGTCGTTCAACCTCACGAGTTGTTCCTTTGAAACCATATATAGGGTCGCTATGGGTCAGAACAGACTTGATGGCACTTAACAACAACAATGAGGTGGAACCTGACTGTACATCACACAATCACCACCACCACCATCCTTGTCTCTATTTCTGTCCCTTCTTGCTGTTTCATCTTTGCTTTTGGGCAAATGTTGCCCATTTGGTCTTATATAATTGACTATTCTCAGGACCAACTCAATGGCACTGACAACAACTATCTTGTAGGAGGCACTGGTGGTGCGGTACAATAAGCACTGGATTGCTAGCCACAGGTTGGCAGTTCAAACCCATCAGCTGCTCAACAGCATAGCACATTTTGTTGTTTATTTTCTCAAACCATATATGGGAGAGGCGTCAGTTCTAAATTAAAAGGGTGTTTTTGGATGATTAGCTCAGGCATTCTTCCAGTCTCTATCAGTCTAGTAAGTCTGGCATATTTTTTATGAATTAGAATTTTGTTCTACATTTTTATCCAATTCTAACTGGGACTTTATATTTGGTCCTTGAACAGAACACCATCTAGTTCAGGTCTTAGGCTGAAGGGGTCATTAGTCCTATGACTTTACTCTTGTTTTGCTTTGGGTAGGAGCCCAATAGTTGAATCTTAGTTAATCACTCATAAGCAAAAGATCCCTAACACTATTGCCAGATGAAGATGCAGATTATTTCTAAGAACCATAATCCCAATTGATCCAGCTCCATGAGTTGCTTAGTTATGTCTCGGAAGTTTCCACAACTGAGTCCCCTATACGCTTTATGAATAATTATATAGCACATACAAACATGTGTATACAAATGTCCACAATATGTGCACATGCATGGACCCGTAGACATCCTTTCACATTTATATAGCATACATATCTACCTATGCAGTCAGTCACAGATTTTTCTTATCATTACTGTTGTTGCAGAACTATATTTGTTGTTGTTGTTTGGTGCCGTTGAGTTGGTTCTGACCCATAGTGACTATATGTGCAACAGAAGGAAACACTGGCTGGTCTTCCATCAATCTCATAATCTTTAAGCTTGAGCCCATTGACGCTGCCACTGTGCCAATCCACCTCGTTTGGGATCTTCCTCATTTTCGCTGACCTTTCATTTTACCAAACATGATGTCGTTCTTCAGAGACGGGTGCCCCCTGATAATATGTCTGAAGTCTGAGACAAATCTGGTCATCTTGTCTTCTAAGGAGTGTTCTAGTCTAGAATATACTCTACCCTGGATAATGATTCTAGTGCATTAGAGAAGAATGTGACCTGTGCTCCTTTTTATTCCTTGCACAAGTCAATCTGTATCCCTTCCTCTACCTGGAATGCCTGACTTGCCATATTCCAGGTCTCAGTGCATATGTCACCTTCTGAGGCTGTCCATGGAGGCCTGGTGTGGCGCTGTGGGATAATGTCGGTTTGAATTGCAAGGTCGACCATTCATTCAAACTCACCAGCTGCTATCCGGAAACCCTATACAGGGCTGCTATGAATCAGAACTGACTCGAAGGCACTTAACAACAATGAGGCTGTCCATGACTGCCCTCCTGACCCATTATTCTTTGCAATTCCATGTAGCTTGTCATTATACTTTTGTTAGTTTTCTTGTGAATGTCTGTCTTTTTCTCTGGATTCTAAGCTCTAGGAAGCCAGAGGCTATGATTGTCTTGTTTGCACAGGGCTCAGTGGGGTGTTTGTGAGCTATAAGGTCTTCAGTGAACGTATGTGGGAAGATGCTTAGAGTAAGGAAGCCAATAGACAAGGCAAGGAGTTTGCAAAAAACTTAAAGTTTTTGTTGTTGGTGGTATCTTATTTACTCTGTTTATTTTTATTTTATTTACCTTGTGCCAAGTGCCTTATAAAGTACTTCCACTAACCATCTGAATACCCCTAAGACAAAGTTATTAAGACTTCATTTTCTTGGTGAAAAAATAGAGGCTCAGACAAACTAAGGGTCTTTCTAAGATCTCAAGGCCGGATGTGAGTGTGGTAGGTCCAAGCTATGTCTACTATTCCACATAGGACAAACATAACAAGTGGTCACTGACAGCTTCTCTACTTCACAGTGTTGTGCAATGGCTGGCTGTTTCTGTTTTTGTTGTTTAATTTTCATTTTTTTCTGATCAATTTTAAGGACCACACTTGAACGAACGGATGAAGACAACTGAAGTTGTTAAAGAGTTTCAGTGCCATGCAGAGTAACAACCCCTCCCCATCTGACACCTAATGAGACTGAAATAGACTGGAGGGCTTTAATGAGGAAGGAGGGGTCTGTTTCCATGGTGTGACTACAACAAAACTTCCAGCAGCTAAGACTGCCTGCCAACACAGAGCTCCTCAGATTTCAAATCAGACAGTAAGTATTTTTATATAACCTCTATCTTCAGATGTTTCCTTAGATATATTAGAGATCTTTCACATTTATTAGACATGTTGCTGCTATTGTTAAGTACTGTCGAGTCAGTCCTGACTCATAGCGACCCTATATATAGGGTTTCCGAGGAGTGACTAGTGAGTTTGAACCATTGACCTTGAGGTTCAAACTGACCTTGAGGTCAAGTGCTTATCCTATGGTGCCACACCACGATTCCTTATCATTCATAGTTTCTGGCTAATTTTTAAGTTGAGACAGGTCTGCCAGAAAGACAGAAATTCAAGTACATAAAATTTCCAGGATTCATGTGAGGAAAAGATAGTGATAGACTAGATAATTGTATATAATTTTCTGAGAATAATTTTGGTTATTAAAAAGTTAATACTCTCATTTATTTTTTAAACTGCTTTAGTAAGTTATGAGTATAATTTATAGGCCATAAAACTGTTCCCTTTGAGAATACGATTTATTGGGTTTTAGTACATTCAGAACTGTCAACTATCATCCACCACAATCTGGTTTTAGAACACTTTATTACCCCCAAAAGAAATTCTGTATCATCAGCTGTCACTCTCCAACCTTACCCTAATCCTGACCCTAGATAGCCACTGATCTACATCCTGTAAACTATAAACCAGCTGCTGTCTGGCCGATTCCTATTTACAGTGACTATAGGTGTGTAAGAGTAGAACTGTGCTCCATAGGGTTTTTGGTGGCTGATTTTTTCAAAGTAGATCCCAGACCTTCTCCTAAGGCACTTCTGGGTGGGTTCTAACCTCAACCTTTCAGTTCAAAGGTGAGCCCTTAACCATTTTTACCACCCAGGGATTCCTCTGTCTTATTGATTTGCCTATTCTGGACAATTCACATAAATAGAATCATATAAGAATCATGTATTCTATCCTTTTTATTACCAAATAGTGAAGGATATCATGTTGGGTAAGGTGGAGGGTCAGAGAGAAAGAGGAAGACCCCCAGCAAGACGGATTGGCCAAGTGGCAGCATTGATGGACTCAAGAGTGGCAACAGTAGTGAAGTTGGCCTAGGATCGGGCAGTGTTTCGTTCTGCTGTGTATAATGTCACTATGAGTCGGAGCCAACTCGATGGCACCTAACAACAACAACAACAACATTCCTTCGCATACCCAAAATCAAACTCACCGCCATGGAGTTGATTCTGACTCATAACAACCCTATGGCCCAATAGCAGTAGCATTGCCCAGGAACTTGGTAGAAAATGCAAATTCTTGGACCCCACTCCAGGCTTACTGAATCAGGAACTCTATGTTATTGTAAATATGCCAGGCAACTTGACTGTTAACTGAAAGATTGATGGTTCAAACGCACCCAAAGTCTCTGTGGAAGAAAGCACTGTTTTGTTGTGACGATAACAGCTAAGAGGCAATTCTACTGTCACTTGGGGGAACTATGAGTCAGAATCAGCTGAAAGGCACCCAACAACAACAGCAACAGCCCTTAGCTGGAGACGTTCTCTGGGCAAAGAACACTCAGCTAAGAGAGTGTGGCCTGAACACTGGATGGTCAATGCTGCTTTTGGCCCCAGTGATACCCAGATCCCAGGGTGCCCTCTCTCTTCCCTGAGAGCCTGTCTGGACTGTGACTTCACCACTTGGTGCCCACCAGTTGCCAATGGTGGAATCCCCACAGTGTAGTGGTGACCAGCAGGGTCCTAGGCAGCCATGAGGGGCAGGAAGACAAATTCCAAAAGTGAGATTCTAGCCCATGAGTGGCACCCATAGTAAAGACAAGGAGGACCGCACAGATTTAGTCTGTGCTCATAATTTGACAGCTTCTTGTATATTCAAATCATCTGGGGAACTTGTTAAAATGCAGATTCTGACTCAGTAGCCTGGTGTGGGTTCTAAGATCCTGTTTTAGCAACAAGTTCACAGAGCAGCTGTTAGTTCATAGACCACACCTCATATAGCTATCTCTCTCTGACTGGAATGTAGAACATAGATCGGCAGGGAGCAAGGCTGGAGGCCTGAAGTAAGGTAGAGGTGGTAGGGATGCAGCAGTTCTTAGCTTGGAGACTACATGAGAATCACACCTAGATATTAATAAATACAGATGACTGCCTCTCGGTCCAGACAAAGCGAGTCAGGATCTCTGGGCCTGCCTGACAAGGGTTATGTCTTTTTATTTGCATAAAGTAGATAAACATGGATGGAATCATGTTCCCTCTACCTGTGAATGTGACCCTGTCTGAAAATAGGAGTTTCTTTAGTTATGTTAACTAGTCCTCATGACTTTAGTCCCCTGACTATTTTCCCCAAACCTAAGGAAGACCCTCAACGAGACACCACGGCAGCAGCAGCGGGCTCAAACATAATGATTGCAAGGATGGTGCAAGACTGGAAGTGTTTTGTTCTGTTGTGCATCGGGCCGCTGTGGGTCAGAATTGACTCAGCGAAATCTAACAACATCAAATCCCTCTCCAGTTTAAAGTCCAAACCAAAAGATTTAAATCAAAGCCATTGTCGTCAAGTAGATTCCCACTCATGGTGACCTCTTGTCCTAGAGAGTAGCACCGTGACACATGATTTTCTTGTCTATAATCTTTATGGAAGCAATTCACTTATTCCATGGAGTTGATGGTAATAATGTGCTGTGGAGTCAGTTCCGACCCACAGCGACCCTGTACAGGGTTTCTGAGGCTGTAAATCTTTACGGGAGCAGAAAGCCTCATCTTTCTCAGGCAGAATAGCTGGTAGTTTCAAACTGCTGACCTTGAGGTCTGCAGCTCCATTCGTAACCACTACGCTACCAGAGCTCCTTAAGGTGGGTTCAAACAGTCAACCTTTAGATTGCCAGTTGATCATGAACCATTTGCACGACCAAGGAACCAATTTTTGGTGTAGTATTAAGGTTCCTGGAGTCCTAGTGTGGCGCTGTGGGTTAATGCGCCAGACTGCAAAGCCATTTGAACTGAGAGGTTGGCAGTTCAAGCTCACCAGCTGCTCTTCAGAAATCCTACACAGGGTCACTATGGGTTGAAACTGACTCAATGGCACTTAACAACAACAATAACAATTAAGGTTCTTGGGTGATACAAATGGTTCATGATCAACTGGTGATGTAAAGGTTGACTGTTTGAACCCAGCCAGCCACTCCACTCCCAGCTCCTCTTTTTTAGTGGGACTGAGGTCCCTCTGGTCTCTGCTCTCTTTCACATCTTTCACATCTCAAAAGATATTTACTGGAGATATAGTCATAGCCTGTGGATTGTACCTGGCCTCATTAACTTCATAGAAGTTAGGATTTACAACACATAGGATAATTACATCAGATCACAAAATGGAGAATAATTACATAATACCAAGAATCCTGTTGTTGTTAAGTGCCATTGTATAGGGTTTCCAAGGAGCAGCTGGTGAGCATGAACCACCGATCTTGCAGTTCAAACAACTTTGCAGTCTGACACATTAGCCCACAGTGCCACACCAGGACTCCAGACCCAGAAACCTAGCCTAGTAAAATTCACAAATATTTTGTTGTTGTTGTTAAGTGCTGTGGAATCAGTTCCCACTCATAGTGACCCTGTGTAGGGTTTCTGAGGAGCAGCTGGTGGTTTGAACCACTGAACTTGCAGTTTTCAGCCCAGTGCTTACCCTGTGGTGCCACACCAGGACTTCTACACATATTTTGGAAGTACACAATTCAATCTGTAACAGTGCTTCATCAAGGCTGGCCTGTTGAAAGTGGCATAGTGGATTCATTTTTCCTGAGTGTCTGGTGGTGAAGAGTATGGTGACTCTCAGATCAGGTTGGTGTCACTGACTGCTTTGTGCTAAGGCACCAGCAGTTTCCCCCACTATTGCTTTTAAACCAATAGAGCAGCTGTCAACACAGTGACAAGCCATTAACATCTTAATATGATAACATCTTAATATGATAATGAAAGTAGTTTGACCTCATAGTCTCCTTGAAAGGGGCTCAGAGATCTCTCAGAATCTATAGATTATAGTTTGATAACTACTGGTGCATGGTATAAAATTGATACAATTTTTAGCTTGCTATTTTGTATGTTTGTAGCGTATCCATCTCCCCCTATGGTGTAGTAATGTTTTTGTTGTTAACTGCCATTGAGTTGGTTACATTTCATAGTGACCCTGTATAGTGATTCCAAGGAGTGACTGATGGGTTGGAATCACCAACCTTGTGGTAAGCAGCCCACTGCTTATCCTACAAAGCCATAAGGAAGCACCTGCTCTGTATTCAAGAAAAAACTTTTCATATGTTATCTTTAGATTATACAAGTGAGGAAGCCAAGGCACAGAATTACTCAATGAATTCCAAGTCACATTATTTGCACTCTGGAGTAGGAGCAGGAGATGTTGTTGTCGTTAAATGCAGTAGAGGTGGTTCCAACTTGTAGCAACCCAGTACAGGGTTTCCAAGGAGCAGCTGGTGAGCTTGAACTGCTGACCCTGCTGTTTAAACTGACTTTGCAGTTCAGTGCATTAACCCATAGCACCGCACCAGGACTCCAAGATAGCACTGAAAAATGGTTGGAGACCAAATAGCAGAGGCTTCTAAGTGCCAGCTCAGGGGCTTTAGCCATAATTCTCTTGGTAGCGGGGAGCCATTGATAGTTAATGGGTTAGGAAAGCAATAACCACAATAATGAAGATCTAAATAGGAGCTCTGGTAGCGTAGTGGTTACGAATCGGGCTGCGAACCTTAAGGTCAGCGGTTCGAAACTACCAGCCGCTCCGCGGGAGAAAGATGAGGCTTTCTACTCCCGTAAGGATTTACACCCTCGGAAACCCTGTACAGGGTCGCTATGGGTCGGAACCGACTCGACGGCACTTAACAACAACAACAACAACAACAAATAGACACTCAGCAGAACACACACTTGAGGCAACCCTGTGTGCCATTCAGGAGGCAGTAAAGAAACTCAAGGATACAGAAAGAAGTCTATGGAATCACTCACTAAGATCAAAGGTTTGTAAAGAATTTCCTAAGTGACAAGTCTCTCCCACAGTTATTCTTAGCCATGGAATTGGCCAAAGTGTCAGACATGACAAAGCTCCACCAAGCTGTGGCTGCGGGGGACTATAATTCAGTGAAAAAGATTTTAAAGAAAGGTCTCTGTGACCCGAACTACAAGGATGAAGACTGGAATGACCGGACCCCACTTCACTGGGCTGCGATCAAAGGTGAGTAGACGCTGCTTAGGTAAGAGCTACCTCTTTAGATTCCACTATTCATGAGGTGATCAGTCAATTTGAGAGTAGGTCTGAAAAAAACATTTATTTTGGAGCCACATGGGCCTGTGTCCAATCCTGGTATGTCCAGTCACTAAATTTTAACTTCTCTGGGCCTTAGTTTGCTCCTCTGTAAAATGGGGCAATATGCTACCTTGGAGTCCTTGGGTGAAGATTCATTAAGATAATAGTTGTACCATCCCTAACAGTAGTCTGCTCTCAGTAACTGTTAACTCTTTACCCTTTCCTCCAGTAAATTAATGGTACATCCTGTAGGGCAGGGCTTTTGTCTTGTTCATCATTGAATCCCCATGTCTAACATAGCTTGGTTGTAGAATTGGAGAAGGATAGTGGGAAAACCCATCTTGTTAAAAATCCTGCCAATAGAAAACCATTAAAGAATGTTAAGAAACTACCATTTTCTTGGAAACATTTGTTTGGATTCCTGTGTGGAGAATGAACAGGCAGGAAGCAAAACTGGCAGCAGGAAAGTCAGTAGAAGCATTTTTGTAGAAATCTAATTACAAACTGATGGTGGTTTATCCTACACGTCCTAGTGTGCATTTGCCATGTACTGGGTGTTTTATGTGTGTGGCTTTATTTGAGTTTCTCAAGAACTCAGTGAGGTAAATGGCAATGGTGTGCCATGGAGTTGGTGCTGACTCATAGTAACCCTGTATAGGGTTTCCAAGGCTGTAAATCTTTACGGGAGCAGAAGCCTCATTTTTCACCTGTGGAACAGCTGGTAGCCATACTTGTATCTCCTTGAGGTAAGTGGTGGTGCCCTTAATCTATAAATAAGGGAACAGAGAGCTCCCAACGGTTATTTCTGGTCTGAGATGCCACAGCTATTAAGTAGTATTGCTGGGATATGAACTCACATCTATCTGACTGGGCTATTAACTTATGCCACAATGTAAGTGAGTTTCACATGACAAAAAGTATTTGCTTTTAACATTGTCACTGAGACTGCTGAAAACCGTGAACCTTAACCAAAAAACCAGTTGCCATCAAGTATGCCTTGTGTCACCCCCATGTGTGTCCAAGTAGAACTGTGCCCCAAGCAATGGCTGCTTTTTTTTTTTTTTTTTGTAAGTAGATTGGCAGACCTTTCTTCTGAGGTTCCTCTTGGTAAAATCGAACTTCCAACCTTTTGGTTAGTAGTTGAGCATATTTATGGTTTGTGCCACAGTGTTATAATTTGTGGTATAGTATTGTGTGACTTGAGAGAGAAAGCAAAATTCCAAAGAACCAGTGGGAAAGGACAGGTGAAGCAGTGTCCAGGAAGGGGCACAGGGAACAGGTGTAGAGTCTCAAGCCCCTGGTGGTGGCAAGGTTTCTGGACAGGATAAGAGGAAAACTGAGTGTGTGGTAGGGTGGAGAGGGAGAGGAAGGGAAGAAAGGATGCTAGGAAACTCAGAGGCCAATTTTTCCTGTCTTCTGTGCTATTTAGGTTAAAGAGCTCTGGTAGCGTAGTAGATACGAATCGGGCTGTAAACCGCAAGGTCAGCAGTTCGAAACTATCAGCTGTTCCACGAGAGAAAGATGAGGCTTTCTGCTCCTGTAAAGATTTACAGTCTTGGAAACCCTATACAGGGTCGCTATGAGTCAAAACCAACTCTATGGCACTCAACAATAATAACAGGTGGTGCAAATAGTTTGTACTGCATTACTAACTTAAAGTTAGGTGGATTAAATTCATCTAGAGGTACTGCAGAAGAAAGGCCTGATAATCAATTTCCATGAAGATGACACCAGGAAATCCCTATTGACCAGCTCCACTCTGTAACACATGGAGTTGCCATGAGTCAGAATTAACTTGATGGCAACACATTTTTTTGTTTATGTGTTATTTTGGCTGGCCCTGGTCTCAGGCCAGAAGAGACCTTTTCTCAGTCTCATCCTGTTTCTTTTTGGTACATCTAAGGGCAACTGGAGGTGATACATCTCCTGATAGAACATGGAGCCAGGCCCTGTCTAGTCACTGACGTAGGCTGGACTCCAGCTCATTTTGCAGCCGAGTCTGGTCATTTGGAAGTGCTCAAAACTCTACATGCCTTGCACACCGCCATCGATGCCGCAGACTTCTTTGGTGACACACCCAAGAGGATTGCACAGATCTATGGACAGAAATCTTGTGTGGCATTCCTGGAGAAGTAAGTTTCATTTCTTTCCAATATAGAATGTCCTGGTAGGGCATTGTAGAATAAGCAGTAGATTGCTAATCTTAAATTTGGCTGTTCAAACCCACAAGCTGCATCTTGAAAACCCTATCCTGGATCTTTAGGAGTCAGAACCAACTCCATAGCACTTAACAGTTGGAGAAAGGGCAAAGAAACAGGAACCTGTGATTAAGGTTGAAAGCTGTCAACATAAAAATGAGCAAATTCAGGCAGGTGATTGCTAGTGTGAGGTTGCTTTGTTTAACTTCTGACTGAAATGACACATTTGGGGAGAAACTATATTAATTCACAGTTTTAAATTAGAAAAAAATTACTTCAGAGGAGGGAATTGGGTCATGAAGATGGGTCATGATACAAAGATTTATGGGCCTTCTTCAAATAAGTCTCCTCCTTCTTAATTTCTTATTGTGAATCGGGTGAAGGTTTACAGAACAAATCAGTTTCCCATTCAGCATTCATATACATTTTGTTTCATGTCGTTGATTGCAATTCCCATAATGTAATATCACACATCCTACTTCCTCCCTGTGTTTCCCGTTTCCATTCCTCCTCCTTTCTATGCTTTCTGAACTTTGCCCTTGAGTAAAAACTGCCCTTATCATCTCAAATGGTTGATTATTCTAAGGAGTGCATACTTCTTTAGTGTGATTGTTCCCCTTATAGTACAGACATGTTGTTTGGCTGGAAGTTGAACTGTGGGGGTGAGTTCAATTGTAGACCTACCTATAGGGTGACTAAGGGTCATAATCTTGGGGATCCCTTCAGTCTCTATCTGACCAGGAAGTCTGGTCTTTTTTTTCTCCTCCTTGGATTCTTGACAAGTTCAATCTATCTGCCTGACCTTGGGGAGGTCTCCTTCCTGACCCTCAGCCTTTTCATCTTTAACACAGTCAGTGAATTAAGCTGCATGTCAGAAATGAAAACTTTTCTAGTACTTGTTGATTCATGCTCTCATCCAGGCATTCAAGCAGAATTAAGTAATTGCCCTGCACAGAGCAGTTTCTGGGAGGGATGGAAATATAATCTAGGTGTTTATAATGTGGACAGATCAATATGTGATTCACGTATGTAAGAGTAATCAAGTGAGAGCACCGTTGTTTAGAAATCAAAAAAACGTTACACAGATAAATAGTAAATATTAGATGCAATATATTGGAGGTAGCAGTGAAATAACCTCCTGAGAATTTTGAAAATAAGGCTATTTTCAGAAAGTTACTAATAAAATCTTTGCTTATGATGATATTAGTTGTCCGTAGAAGAAACCCAAAGCACCCTCTCTTATTGGTAGTATCCGAAATCATAAGACAATTTAGGAAGCAGAGAGTCAGAACCTTGAGTTCTGACTGGCATACTCTCTTTACCCCAGTTCCTACATTCAATAACCTTCAGCCACTGTGAACATCAACATCAGTAGACATTGTTTTCTGACATCTTATGATCTAACAATACCATCATGTGCGCATAACGCTCTTCCTTTCATTAGTTCCTGCATCATTATACAGACCTCTGAATGCATCAAGACCACTCTTCTATCGATTTATTATTTTCTTCCTAATCTATCACCTGCCTGAAGATTTTCCCCTGATTCCCGGACACTGTTTCTTCCACTTTCTTCCTATGATTCTTATCTTTCTAACCTTTGTCCTTTTGATTCCTGGTATGGCACTGCAGGATAAGCATTGGACTTGGAACCAGAAGGTCAGCAGTTCAAACCCACCAGCTGTTCCTTGGAAACCCTATACAGAGTCACTATGAGTTGGAACTGACTCAATGGCACTTAACAATAACAAGAGCATATACCCTAATATTCCCAATCTTCTCTCTTATCTACAAAGAGAAAAACCTACAAATAAGTAGATGCATACTGTCTGAAGTCTTAAGATTTCCAAACTTCAACTGAGCCATCAGAACAACATGGCATGGCTGCTACTTCCTCATTGACAATTTCAAATCTCCATCACACTTCAAGGGAGCACAGTGGCTCTGTAGAATAAGGACTGGACTGCAAACCGCAAGGTCGGATGTTGGAGCCCACCAGCTTCTTCATGGGATAAAGATGAAGCTTTCTGCTTCCGCAAAAATTTAAAGTCTTGGAAACCTTATTCAGGGTCACTATGAGTCAGAACTAACTCCACAGCACTTAAAGACAACAATCCCACCTCAGACCTTTCTCTCATAGAGATGGATGCCTTCTACATAATAGAGAAAATTGAAGCCATCCTATATACATTTTCAATTTCCTAACTAAGACTTTGGAGTCCTGGTGTGGCGCTGTGGGCTAATGTGTCAGACTGCAAAGTCGTTTGAACTGCAAAATCAGTGGTTCAAGCTCACCAACTGTCTGGAAACCCTATACAGGGTCGCTATGGGTCGGAATCAACTCGACAGCACTTAATAACAACAACTAACACTTCATATGCATTTATGTCTTTTCCCCTTTGGCCTTCTTGTCCTTCCTTCTGTGAAAAGTATGGATTTTTTTTTCATACTTTCAGTGGATCCTGGACCCAATGTTTTATGCAGCTTATAAGATCACCTTCTTTTAGTCTTTGTTGCATTCTTCATATTCTCTTCTCTATTTTGTTTCTAGTCCTTCCCTCTGTTTTGGGGGACTTATGAGCATGTTGTAGCACTGTAAGATAAGCATTCTACCTCAAAGTCAGTTTGAACTGCAAAGTTGGTGGTTCAAACTCACCAGCCACTCCTCAGAAACCCTAAATGGGGTTGTCATGAGTCAGAATGGCACCTAACAACAGCAACAACAAAATTAGCATATTCAAATAGTTCTCCTTAAACAACAGTCGGGGTAGAAAGTCCATCTACCCTGAGATCTCTCTGTTGTCTGTTGTGTCTTTCTTTTTCCCTTCACATCTTAGCTTTGTTGTTGTTGTTAAATACCGTGAAGTAGGTTATGACTCACAGCAACCCTGTACAGGGTTTTCAAGGCTGTAAATCTTTACGGGAGCAGAAAGCCTTATCTTTCTTTCACGGAACGGCTGGTAGTTTCGAGCTGCCAACCTTGAGGTTAGCAGCCCGATTTGTAACCATTACGCTACCAGAGCTCCTTTCACATCTTAGCTACTTGAGAGTTAATCCAAACAATTATCTCTACTTTCTCACCGTCCACTCACTCTTCAATTTCTTACCTCATCACTGTACAGAATCCCAAGACCCATTGCCATTGAGTGCATCCTAACTTATAATTTTATAGAACAAAATAGAACTATCCCAAAGGATTTCAAATCTCTAGCTGTAAAGTTTTCTGAAAGCAGATAGACTTTCAGGGAGCTGGTGAGTGCAAACCACCTATCTTTCAGTTAAGAGCTAAGTGCTTAACAATCTTGTACCACCAGAGCTCCTTTGTACTAAATCAGCTCTCACTATTGTCATTAGTAAGTGCTGGTTACTAAATCTTTAGCTTCTTCTCATTGCACATCTCACCTGTATTTTATTCAGCATTTGTCTCTCCTGAAAGTCTCAGCTCACCCTTTCTCTCTCTTCTAGATTTTCTTCTACCTCTCTGACCATTTTTCTCAGTTTTTCTAAACTACTTTTCTTGTATTCCTTTTAGATGCTGAAAATCCCCTGGGTTCTGTCTCCTCTAGTAACTTCCTCTGCATACTCTCATCCCCACCCTTGTGATCAGTGGGTGATGACTATGATAGACATCCCAGAATGACTGAGTGGAGAAGTGGTTTCTCCAGAAAAGGGAGAAGGTGGAGGGAGACAAACAAAGAAGATTAACAAATGTCAAATGTCCAGCCTATCACATGTTGCTCATTTTTACTCATCAGCATCTCTCACTAGGACCTTCCCTTCTGACAGAAGGTTTAGAGGAGAAGTCCTAAATTAAGGAGAAATTAATCTGGACTTTGAAAGTGAGCTAAAACAAAACAACCAAACCACTTTTCATCCAGTTAAACTCATGGTGTCACAGAGTACAAATGGTTCATAGGCTTTTTGAAACTGTGACATTTCAGAAGCATTTTGTCAAACATTTCTAATGAGGTTCCTCTGGGTTTCTTCCATGGAACCTTTGTTGTTGATGTTTTTAGGTGCCATCGAGTTTTTCTAAACTACTTGCATTAAATAAGTTCATTAATAAGTACCAACTAATATCAATAGCAGCAGAACATTGTCAGATGTAGTACTCGAAGATGAAAATATTACGGATAGCAGTAGAACACTGTCAAATGTGGTGCAGCAAATGAGCCCCTCAGCTTGGAAGGCACTCAAAATATGACTGGGGAAGAATTGCCTCCTCAAAGCAGAGATGACCGTGATTACTTGAATGGAGTAAATCTTTCAGGACCTTTGTTTGCTGATGGGGCAAAGCACAAAATGAGGTGAAGCAACTGAAAACATCCATTCATAATTAGAATATGGAATGCATAAAATATGAATGTAGGAAAATTAGAAGTTGTCAAAATGAAATGGAAACATAAAGATCAGTATCCTAGGCATTAGTGATCTGAGATGGACTGATACTGGCCATTTTTAATCTTACAATCACATGGTTTACTATGCTGGAATGAAAAATTGAAGTGGAATGGTATAGCATTCATCATCAAAAAGCACATTTCCAGTTCTGTCTTTAAGTATAATGCTATCTGTGATAGGATAATATCCATACACCTACAAGAAAATTCGGTTAACATCATTATTTTCAAATGTACCATCAACCACTAAAGCCAGTGATGATGAATTTGAAGAACTATACCAACTTCTTCACTTTGAAATTAATCAAGCATGCAATCAAAATGTATTGATAATTACTAGTGAATGAAATGCAATAAAATAAAGAGGAGTCAGTAATTGGAAAATATGGCCTTGGTGATAGAAATAATGCTGGAGATTGTATGATAGAATTTTACAAGATCAATGATTATTTGCGAATACCTTTTCTAAACAACATAAAAAGCAATTATACACATAGACCCGACTAGATGGAATACCCAGGAATCAAATTGACTGTATATGTGGGAAGAGATGGTGGACAAGCTCAATATCATCAGCTGAAAAAAGACCAGGGGTAGACTGAGGAACAGACCACCAATTGGTCAAATGCAAGTTCAGGCTGAAGTTGAAGGAAGTTAAAACAAGTACACAAGAGCCAAAATATGACCCTGGATATACCCCACCTAAATTTAGAGACCACCTTAAGAACTTATTTAATGCATGAGACACTAAAGATGGAAGATCAGAAAAAAAGAAAAGACCAAAATGTAGAAAATTGCACTCCAGTATAGAGATGTTCAACCAAATGGAAGAAATGAGGAGGTCAAAGAGCTGAATCAAAATTTTCAAAAGGCAGCTCAAGAAGACAAAGTCAAGTATTATAATGAAATGAGCAAAGACCTAAGCAAAGAAATAAATTCAAAAAGAACATGTTCTACATTTCTCAAGCTCAAAGAACTAAAGAGAACATTCAAGTCTCTACTTGCAATATTGAAATGTTCCTTGGGGAAAACATTGAATGATGAAGAAAGCATCAGAAGAGGAGGAAAGGTATATAAAGAGTCACTACCAAAAAGATGCAGTCAATGCTCAACCATTTCAAGGACTGATGATACTGAGGAATAAGTCCAAGCTCTACTGAAGTTATTGGCAAAAAACAAGGCTCCAGGAATTGACAGAATGAAAATTGAAATCTTTGAACAAACTGATGTAGCACTGCAGGCACTCACTCATCCATGCCAAGAAATCTGGAAGACAACTACCTGATCAACCGATTGGAAGATTTCCTTATTAATATCATATGCAAGTACATTTTTTGCTGAAGATAATTAAAAAACAGCTGCAAAAGTACATAGACAGGGAAGAGGGAAGTATCTGAAACTCAAGCCAGATTCAGAAATGGTTGTGATCTAGGGATATCATTTTTGATGTCAGATGGATCATGACTGAAAGCAGCGGATTCAAGAAAGATGTTTACTTGTACTTTATTGACTGTGCAAGAGCTTTTGATTGTGTAGAACACGACAAGCTATGGATGACATTGCAAACACTGGACATGCCAGACACTTGATTGGGCTCATGAGGATCCTGTATTCAAGCAAAATGAAATCTTTGACAACTTCATTTTTTTCTCCTTTTATCATGATACTATTTATTGGTCCAGCCGTGAGGATTTTTGTTTTCTTTACATTGAGGTGCACTTGATACTGAAGTCTTTGATCTTTATCTGTGTGTATTTTAAGTCCTCTTCAGTTTCAGCAAGCAAAGTTGGATGATCTGCATACTGCAGGTTGCTAATGAGTCTTCCTCCAATCTTGATGCCACATTCTTCTTTGTATAATCCAATTATGAATACTTATATTTTGGCTCTCATTGACTTGTTTTAATTTTCTTCAGCTTCAGTCTGAAATTGTATGTGACCAGACTGCCTTTAGCCTTGTTTGGGCTGATGATACTGAGCTTCTCCACCACCTTTTCCCACAGAGGTAATCAATTTGATTCCTGTGTATACCATCTGGTCAGATCCATGCATATAGTTGCCTTTTATGTTGTTAAAAAATATATATTTGCAATGAAGAAGTCATTGGTCTTGCCAAATTCTATCCTGAGGTCTCCAGCATCATTTCTATCACCAAGGCCATATTTTCCAGCTATTGATCCTTTCTCTTTTCCCCCCCAACTTTTGCATTACAATCACAGTAATTATCAATACATCTTGTTTGCATGTTTGATCAATTTCTGTCAGAAAAAGTTGGCAGAATTCTGCAGTTTCATCATCATTGACTTTACTGGTTGGTGTACAAATTCAAATAAAAACTGGTCTTCCTTGTAGGTTTATGGATACTATATTATCACAGACATAATTATACTTCAAGATAGATATTGAAATGTTCTCTTTGACAATGAATGTGACACCATTGCTCTTCAGTTTTGTGGTCTTAGTAAACTATATGATTGTCAGATTAAAAATGGCCTATACCAGTCCATTTTAGCTCACTAACACCTAGGATATTGATCTTTATGAATTTCATTTCATTTCTGAAAACTTCCAACTTTCCTAGATTCATACTTTGTACATTTCATGTTCTGATTGCTAGTGGATGTTTGCAGCCCTTTCTCCTCATTTTGAATTGTTCCCCGTCAGCAAATGAAGGTCCTGAAAGGTTTGTTCCTCCAACATCATTAACTGTACTTTGATGAGGCAGTTCTTTATCAGTCGTATTTTGAGTGTATTCTAACCTGAGGGGCTCACCTTCCTGTTCTATATCTGACAATGTTCCTTTGCTATTCATAATGTTTCGTCTTCTGGCACTATATCTGACAATATTTTGGTACTATTCATAATGTTTTCATCTTCTGGCACTATTACTAACAATGTTCCACTGCTATTCATAAGGTTTTCAGTGACTAAACATTCAGCAGTAGTCTGACTCTCCTTCTTCAAAGTCTGGAAGCTCTACTGAAATCTGTCCACCATGGGTACCCCTGCTTGTATTTAAAATACCTGGTTTCCAGACTCACAATAAGAAACAAGCCAGTACAGTATGACAAACTGATAGACGAATAGTGGTAGAGAAGTTTAGGGGGCAGTAAAGGTATTCTTATCAATGGAGAAAAGATTGAAGTTGTCAAGGACTTCATTCTTCTTGGATCAACTATCCACACTCACGGAAGCAGCAGTCAAGAAATCAAATGACATGTTGCATTAGGCAAATCTGCTGCACAGGAACTTTTTAAAGTGTTGAAGAGCAAAGATGTCAGCTTGAGGACTAAGGTGCACCTGATTCAAGCCATGATAATTTCAATAACCTCATATGCATGCGAAAGCCGGACAGTGAATAAGGAAGACCATAGAAGAATTGATGCCTTTGAATTATGGTGTTGGAGGAGAATACTAAAAGTGCCATGGGATGCCAAAAGAACCAATAGATCTGTTTTGGAAGAAGTGTAGCCAGAATGCTCCTTAGAGGCCAAGGTGGCCAAACTTCATCTCTAATACTTTGTACATATTGTCAGGAGGGACCAATTGCTGGAGAAGGATATCATGTTTGGTAAGATGGGGGTCAGAGAAAAAGAGGAAGGCCCCCAGTGAGATGGATTGGGCAAGTGGCAGCATCAATGTGCTGAAGCAAGGCAACAATAGTGAGGTTGGCCCAGGATTGGGCTGTGTTTTGTTCTGCTGTGCGTAAGGTCGCTATGACTCGGTTCCAACTCAATGGCACCTAAGAACAACAACAACAAAGGCGTTCTGGTAGTGTAGTGGATTACAAGCTTAGCTGCTAACTGCAAGGTCAGCAGTTTGAATCTACCAGCTGCTCCATGGAGGAAAGATGAGGCTTTCTACTCCTGTAAAGATTTACAGCCTCAGAAACCCTATTCAGGTTCGTTATGTGTCAGAATCAACTCCATGGTACATAACCAATATCTGAGGTTGGACTCCTGGTGTTTCACTGTAGGATCAGCACTGGGCTGTGAACAACAAGGTTGGCAGTTCAAACCTCCAACAGCTCTTTGGAAACCCTATACAGGGTCACTATGAGTTGAAGCCGACTTATCAGCACTTAACAATAATAAAGTTTATCTTGGGTTTCTGGTGTGGCACTGTAGGATAAGTACTGCACTGCAGTTCAAACCCACCAGTCACTCTTTGGAAACCCTATTCAGGGTTGCTATGAGTCATAACTGACTCCATGGCATTCAACAACAACAACAAAGTTTATCTTAATAATTTAGAAAGGATAGCAAGAAAGGTTG
>NW_006408556.1:19309507-19314940 GCF_000296735.1 Chrysochloris asiatica
AAATGTCCCATCACTGGAACAAGGGGCTAATTTATAAATAACGCTTACCAGAAGAAAAGTGACAAAGATCAAAAGAATAGGGCAGAAAAACAATGCTGTGAAGCCTGAGGATTGAAGGGGCATTTCTAGTTCATTGGGGAGATGGTACTAGGTGAGAGACAGGCAGGTTTGCTGCCCTCTGAATGAGCTGTACTGTTTATAATTCTTGGTATTTAAAATACTATTTGCTTTACCTGTTTTGAGGAGCGTGAGTGGCACAAGTAGTTTGTGATCGGCTGCTAAAGGTTGAAAGTTCAAACCTACCCAGTAGCTCTACAGAAGAAAGTCCTGGCGAACTGCTTCTGTAACGATTGCAGCCAAGAAAGCCCCATGGAGCAGTTCTACTCTGTAATACATGTGGTCTCCATGAGCAGGAACTAACTCCATGGTAGCAAGTTGGGATTTAGGTTTGCCTGTTTCATTCAGTGCCTCTCAAATTCCATTTGTCCTTAGATTGATTAAAATTGTATCTCTGCTGAATACCTTTTACCAATGTTTCTAGGCAAGTTACTCATTTACCTCTGACCTCAGATATATACAAAACTGTACATATACATTGAGTTGGTACCAGCTCATAGCAACCTTATGTACAGCAGAACAAAACGCTTCCCATTGTGCATGTGTGTACGATGATCTGTCTATCTATCTTTCCATCCAGCCATCCACCCAACCATTCCTCCATCCATGCAACCATCTATAAGGAGCCCTGGTACCTCAATGGTTAAGCATTCTGTCACTAACAGCAAGGTTAACAGTTTGAATCCACCAGCCACTCAGTGGGAGAAAAGACCTGGTGATGCACTACTGCAAGGATTACAAACGAGAAAACCCTGTTTCTACTGCGTCATATAGAGTCTAGCTAGATCTGAAGACAACAATCCAACTATAAATCTATTCTTTAATCCATTTTCAAGTATATATGATGTTGTTGTTGTTAAGTGCCATCAATTCTGACCCATAGCGACCCTGTATAGGGTTTCCAAGGAGCAGCTGGTGAGCTTGAACCTCCGACCTTGCAGTTCAAATGGCTTTGCAGTCTGGCGCATTAACCCACAGTACCACACCAGGACTCCTATATACAATTGTTGTTGTTGTCAGGTGCCATCGAGTCGGAACCGACTCATAGTGACCCCATGCACAGCAGAACGAAACAATGTCTGATCCTGGGCTAACCCCACCACTGCTGCCACACTTGACGCCATCAATGATGCCACCTGGCTGATCCATCTCGTTTGGGGTCTTCCTCTTTTTCTCCGACCCTCCATCTTACTCAGCATGACATCCTTCTCCAGTGACTGTTCTCTCCTGACAATATGTCCAAAGTATGAGAGACGACCTATATATGATAGTGAGTGATTTTTATTTTCTTACGTGTTTATGTACTTCTAAACTTCTAAGTACAATGAGCAACATCACTTGTATAATTAGGAAAAATAGTTAAAGAACAAGTGAAGAAAATGTTAAGTGCTGTTGAGTTGATTATGACTCATAGTGAACCGGTATAGGGTTTCCGAGGAGAGGCTGGTGGGTTTGAACCACTGACCTTCCATTTCAAATCAACCTTGCAGTCTAGTGCTTATCCTGCATTGCCACATCCACTAATATCTTCTTGTTCTACAGATGTGAACACTTTAAGAATTAGCGGTGCTTCTTCAGCTAAGCAACTCCCTGTCTTTGATTTTATTAACATCTCACTAGGTGGTGCTGTAGGATAAGCACTGGACTGCTAACAAACACCAGCCTCTTCTTGTTGTGTTGTGAAGTGCCGTGGAGTCTATGCTGTAAGGTTTCGGAGGAGCGGCTAGTGAGCTTATACCACCAGCATTGCAGTCCAAACGGCATTAACCCACAGCGCCGCACCAAGACTCCAGTTGTTGTTAAGTACCGTGGAGGTGGTTCTGACTTGTATTGACCCTGCACAGGGTTTCTGAGGCTGTAAATCTTTATGGGAGCAGAAAGCCTGATTTTTCTCCCAAACAGCTGGTAGTTTCAAACTGCTGACCTTGAGGTTGGCATCCTGATTCGTAACTGCTATGCTACCAGAGCTCCTTAGCCTCTTCTTAGAAACCCTATATAGAGTTGCTAAGAGTCAGAAATCGACTCGACAGTACTTAACAAGAACAGGGACACACCAGTTTTTCTACTTCAATGTTTTGGTTTTTTTAGTGTCTAAGACCTCTTTAAGTGTGCATTTGGACTTGCCTCTGGGCTGTTGAATTGCTCTCTTGTGTTCAGAAGTCAGGAAGAAAGGCAGATTCTTAAGTCAGGAAAGGCTCTTTTGCTCCCGGCGTAAAGAAACATTTCTCTTCTCCCTTTTCTAGGGCGGAGGCTGAGTGCAGAGACCACCGTTGCATGGCTCAACAGCAGGGACTGCCGCTAGATCAGCGGGATGAAAACTGGGACGCCAAGAAAAGGGAGCTGGAGCTATCGCTTCCTTCCTCAAGTCAAAGCACTAATAAGAAAACGAGTAACAAGAGTCAAGGTCCTGGCAGGTTCAGTAATCATAAAGTGAGGAGACTGTGAGCAGCTGGAACATCTTTGAAACGAACCAAGGGACTTGAGCCTACGTTTTCTGTCAAGAGACTTTCTCTGGCACCACACTGGAGGCTGTTAGGAATACATTACCTGATTTTACTTACAGACGATTACCCAGATACTCTACCAGTAGTTCCTGACTTGTCAGTTAATCTATGCTGCTGCCTCTAAGGATTACCTCAACCAAACCAAGCCATTGCTATCAAGCCAACCCTGACTCATGTTACGACTAGAGCTTGGCTCCAGGAGTTTTCAAGGATGTGACCTTTTGAAAGCAGATTGTCAGTCCTTTCTTCTGGTGCATCCGGCTGGTTTAGAACCGCCAACCTTTAGGTTAGTGGTGGTGGTTGTGTCGTCAGGTTGGTTCCAACTCATAGTGTCCCTGTATAAAGTTTCTGAAAAGCAGCTGATTTTGAACCGCCAACCTTGTGATTCAAACCAACTTTACAGTCCAGCGCATTAGCCTGCAGCGCCACACCAGGAATCCAGTTGTTGTTGTTAGGTGCCACTGAGTTAGTACCGACTCACAGCGACCTTATGCACAGCAGAACGAAACACTGCCCGATCCTGGGCCAACCTCACTATTGCCACGCTTGAGTCCATCGATGCTGCCACTTGGCTAATCCATCTCGTTGGAGGTCTTCCTCTTTTTCTCTGACCCTCCACCTTATTGTGTTTGGTAAGGTGGAGGAATCCAGTAGTCCAGTGCAAACTGAATACGTCACCCAGGACCCTGCAAGAATTACTAGGATATTTCTGCATATGTACTTATATGTGCTACAAGTGTATCCATGAATATTGTAGGGCATGTTGTTATTACGTGCAGTCAAGTTGGTGCATAGTCACCATGTATAGGGTTTCTGAGGAGCAGCTGGTAAATTTGAACCACTGACTTTGCAGTTCAACCGACCTTGAAGCCCAGTGCATCAACCTGCAGTGCCACACCAGAAGCATACAGGAGGTAAAATTGTGAAAACATCTTAGTCATAACCAAACACTTTGAGGGAATAAATTGCCGGACCTGGGACTTAAGACCATAGTCTCATGGGACACTGAGGTCAATTGGCATAACATAATCTACATTTTACTTTATTGAGGAGCAACTGGAGTCTTAAAAACTTGGGAAGGATTACCTAAGGTGCAACGATTGGTCTCTCCCTGTCCAGAGCAAAGAAGAGTGAAAAAAAATCAAAGATGCAAGTTGACAATTAGTTCAAAAGATTAATGGACTGTATGAATTTCAGCCTCTAGGACTCTGAGACCAGAATAATTAGAAGGTACTCAGTTAACGAGTCCGGGTGTGGAGCTGTAGGCTAATGCGTCAGACTGCAAAGTTGTTTGAACTGCAAGGTCAGTGGATCAAGCTCATCAGCTGCTCCTTGGAAACCCTATACAGGGTCGCTATGGGTCGGAATAGACTCGACACCACCTAACAACAATGGAAATAACCCAGCTAACACTACTGACTGTTCTGAAAGGGATCGTAGTAGGAGATCTGGATAGAATGGGGGAAAAAAGGTGAAACAAAACTAAAAAAAAAAAAGACCAGACTTACTGGTCTGATAAAGACTGGTGAACCCTCCCCCCACCCCACCCCCAGACTGTGGCCCTTAGACACCCTTGGAACCTAGAACTGAACGATCCCTTTGGTTGGTTGATGATGCATGGAGGGGATTGTAACCATGGCAATGAAGCAATATACAATAGGATGAATGTAAAACTAATGTTCTCCCATGTAAACGATCACATAATTCACAGTAAAAGATTTAAAAAAAAACTTCACTGGAAAAAAAAATAAAGTGTATTTCTTTAAAAAGAATTCACTGATATGCACAATAACAGCCATGAATCTGAAATCGTTAAGTGTTGTTGTTATGTTGTTAAGTGCCCTCAAGTCTGTTTCAACTCATAGCAACCCTGAATAGGATTTCCCAGGCTGCAAATCTTTGTTGGAGCAGAAAGCTTCATCTTTCTCCTGCAGAGTGGCTGGTGGGCTGAAAATTCTGACCCTGTTGTTCTCAGTACAGCACGGATCCTACAGAGTCACTGTGCTTCAATGTATTATATTAAATTCTAACAACCAGACTCAGTAGGAGTAGGCTACATTCTGTAGGAACCCATTTATCTGATATTCTGGAAAAGACAAATAGAAAACATCAGTTGTAACTGGAGAGGGACTCACAGGTAAATTTTTTTAGGATAACAGAACTGTTTTATAACTTGATAGTCATGTGTGGTTACTATATATATATATTATGTGCCGTGGTTCCGACTCATAGCAACCCTGTACAGGGTAAAGGAGCTATGGTAGCATAGTGGTTACGAATTGGGCTGCTAACCTCAAGGTCGGCAGTTCGAAACTACCAGCAGTTCCGTGGGAGAAAGATGAGGCGTTCTGCTCCAGTAAAGATTTATAGCCTCGGAAACCCTGTGCAGGGTCATTATGAGCCGGAACTGACTCCACGGTACTTAACAACAACAACAACAACAAATATATATGCATATATATATTCTGACTCATAGTGACCCTGTAAAGTGTTTCCAAGAACTTGGCTGGTGAGCTTGAATCACCAACCTTGTTGTTCAAACCGACCTTGTGGTCCAGTTCATTCTCCTGCAGCCCTACACCAGTATTGACACACACAATCGATATATATGTATACATATACCTGAGTCTTTGTGTGACACAGTGGATTAATGTGCTGGACTGCAAAGTCAGTTTGAACTATAAGGTTGGTGGTTCAAGCTCACCCGCCGCTCCTCGGAAATCCTATACAGGGTCACTATGAGTCAGAACCAACTAGATGGTACTTAATGACAACAGCTCTGGTAGCGTAGTGGTTACGAATCGGGCTGCGA
>NW_006408556.1:19315143-19325921 GCF_000296735.1 Chrysochloris asiatica
TGTTGTTGTTGTTGTTAAGTGTCATATATTTTATATATTATATGTAAGTTTTTGTTTTAGGGTTGTCGAGTCAATTCCAATTCATAGCCAATTCCGAATCATAGTGACCCTCATATAGCGTTTCCAAGGAACAGTTGATGTGTTTGAACTGCCGACCTTACAGTTCAAACAGACCTTGAGGTCCAGTGCTTTACATCACCATGCCATACCAGGACTACACATGCACATATTCAATGTATTTCTAGGTACCAATGAACTCAGGTTGCTTAGAGAATTTGTTTGTTTGTTTGAATCCAGCTGACAGGCTGAGAATGGTGAGAAACACATTACACAATATGAGCAACCTCATATCACACAAGTAACCACGCTTAAACTTAGTCACCCTAGCCAGACTTCCTCTTCTCCTTTCATGGATACCACAAACAAAACAAAGCCAAAAAACGGAAAAGAAACAGCCAAGCTTGTGTCCAGAGTTCAGAGGACACTGGTTTGTAAAAGCAGATCTAAATCAAAACCAAATCCACTACCATCGAGTTGATTCCAATACATAGAGACTCTCGATGACAGAGTAGAACCACCCAAGAGCTTTCTAAGCCTACAAATTTTTATGGAAGCAGGCTGCTATACCTCTTTCCTGTGGAGTTGTTGGTGGATTCAAACCACTGACCCTTCAGTTAGCAGCTGAGTGCTTAACCACTGCACCACCAGGGTTTTTTATAAAAGGAAATAGATATTTAAAGTACACATACACACATAATCACATACTTAAAGCCAGGCATTAAATACTAAGCTCTATGTAGCCTTTTGGAAGATACTGTACTTGAAGTTCTGGTGACAGCAGATTGAATAAAAGCTGAGGGTTCTGTTGTTGTTGTTGTTGTTTATGGAATAACCTAGGGATAGATGTGGCTTGAAGGCAGCAGAGTCTCGTGGTTAAAATCTTGATTGCCTATATAACTTGATCTTTGTTGTTATTATGTGCCGTGGAGTTGATTGCGACTCATAGTGACCCTGTCCAGGGTTTCCGAGGCTGTAAATATTTACGGGAGCAGAACTATGAGACGTTTAATTGGGAAAATTATATCCATGAGTCCTGTATCTGTGAGTTGCGCAGAACGAGAGCACCCTCTTGGTAGGATCACTATTAAGAGACACACTTGTATAGCATTTCACCATATCTAGTGAAACACTACGCTCTGCAAATGGAATGACTAGAGGCAGATGGAACTCAAGAAGTAGGGCTGCATGTCTCGCTCTGCTCAATGAGCACAATGTATGAAGGACTTGACTAGAGATAAATGCGTAATCCCTGTCCTTGGGCCTCTTTAATTGAGAACAAGTTCTTAACTTCTTTGAATCCTGGGCTCTGCTGACTTATAGACTTCTAAGTACCATGTTTTCAAAGCACAAAATAAAATACATTAAAAAAGCTCCTAATGTCTGGCTTTGAGTATGTGTGTATGTGTAACCAAATTGGAGAAACACTAATCCAGATGTCTGGTTTAGTTGTAGGAGAAAGCCTGTGAAATATTATTAACTGACTTTTCAAGGAGAACAATTCATTCAGTAATTATTTACCGAGCATCTATGATAGGACAGGCACTAGAAATACAGAACACAGACAAAGTCCCAGTCCTCATAAACTTGCATGATCGGGGCAGGCAATCGATAAACAAACAAGGAAGTAGATAAAAAAATAAAGCAGTCCAATAGACTATATGGTGACTTTGGGGCACCATTTTATGAAGAGGTCAAGAGAAGACATTTGAGTACTAAAAGCAAGATGCTGTGAAGAGACACATCCCAGGCAGAAAGAACAGCCAGTGCAAAGGCCTGAAACAGGATCAAGATCAAAATACCTGAGCAAGAAGCTGTTAACAGCTGAAACATGGGGATCTTCCATGATTTTATTTTACCTCCTTTTTCGTCTCTTGCAGTAGTAGTGTGCCCTGGAATCTATTCTGGTTCACTGAGAACAGAGGAGAACTGCCCAAGAGTGTTTCCTAGGCTGTGGCCTTTATAGGAGCCAATGGCTGGGTCTTTTCTCCCACAGAGTTACTAGTGGGTTCAAACTGCTCACCTTTTGGTTAGCAGTTGAACAATTCATCATTGGACTTCCAGGTATCCAATGCAAATTAATGAACATACATACTGATTCCAGATTCCTCAAGAACACACTTCTGCCTTATAGGAGTAACCTCCATTTAGATAGTGCTTCAAATCATTTTCATATACTTTAAGTTAATTTTCATAAGACCCTCTTAGACAAACACAAGAGAAATCATTGTAAAGTACACTAAGTAGGGACTTGGAAAGTGAAGGAACTGGGAGTTCTCTTTAGTGTTGAATAGAATCTTTAGTCTGGCACTATAGAAATTTTAAGGAGCTCTGGTAGTATAGTGGTTATGAATTGGGCTGCTAAGTTCGAAGTCAGTAGTTCAAAACTACCAGCGGTTCTGTGGAAGAAAGATGAGGCTTTCTGGTCCTGTAAAGATTTACAGCCTCGAAAGCCTTATGCAGGGTCGTAACCAACTCCACAGCACACTACCACCTGTTGTTGTTAGGTGCCATTGAGTCGGTACCGACTCATAGGGACCTTATGCACAACAGAACGAAACACTGTTAGATCCTGGGCCAACCTCACTATTGCCATGCTTGAGTCCGTCGATGCTGTCACTTGGCCAATCCATCTCCTTGGGGGTCTTCCTCTTCTTCTCTGACCCTCCGCCTTACCAAACATGAGATCCTTCTCCAACGACTGCTCCCTCCTGACAATATGTCCGAAGTATGAGAGACAAAGTTTGGCCATCTTGGCCTCCAAGGAGCACTCTGGATGCACAAATTTTACATATTTCCTCACTCCAATATCTTGGGCAAATTCACAGATTTTCTCCATTTGTGAAGATAAACTAAAATAGACTTACACTGGAATTAGCACTGCAGGATAATGCACTGGACCACAAGCTCGGCAGTTCAAACCCACCAGCAGTTCCTCGAAAATCATATGCAGGGTCCCTATGATTTGAACCAACTGGACGACATGTAACAACAACAACAACAGTTATGTTTTCAAATATTAAAACAAATCACAAGTGCAGTTTCAATTGCTTGTAATCCTGTGCTCACTGGGATTCACTTTGAAATTTAAGTGAATGATTTCTGTGAAAACACAACTAGGTGTGGTGCTGTGGTATAAGGACTGGACTTCTAACCACAAGGTTGACTGTTCAAACCCACCAGCAGTTCCTCAGAAATCCTATCAGTGTCAAAACCTACTCCATTGCACTTAGCAAGAACATCCAATTTGGTAGAGACTGGACGCCCTCTTGTGGACCACACTCATACAGAAGAAAGATTTCAATCAGGAAGTACTCAGAAACGTCTTAAAACAGTTTGAATACAGAAACACTCACCCGTGTAGGCACCGAGTCACTAGAAATAAATCATAAAAAAAAAAAAAAAAAATCTTGCAAGCAGATTGTAAGTTTATTCAAGACATCAGCCTTGTAGTTACTGTTATTATTAATTGCCGGTGAGTCAATTCCCACTCAGAGCGACCTGTATAGGATTTCCAAGTAACAAGCTAGTGTGTTTGAACCACCTACCTTGTAGTTAGCAGTCCAGTGTGTATCCTACAACACCACACCAAGTATCCTGAAGACATTGTTTTTGTTAAGTGCTGTCTGATTCATAACAATCCTGTATAGGGTTTCTAGTCAACCAATTATTTTTGGTACAGTGACTGTGTATTCCTTCCATTCTCCTTTGATGTTTCCTGCATCATTCAATATTTGAACAATTGTTGTTGGTGTTGTTAAGTGCCGTCCAGTCACTTAACAACTATAGCAACCCTGTGTAGGGTTTTCGAGGAGTGGCTGGTGAGCTTGAACCACTGACTTCACATTTCAAGCCGACTTTGCAGTCTAGGGCATTAATCCACAGAGTCACACCAGGACGCCATAGACGACTTCAATATTACAAAACACGGCTTACATTTTCCCTTCAGTTCTTTCGGCTTGAGAACTGCTGAGTGTATTCTTGCCTTTTGGCTTTCTAAGTCCAGATCTTTTCCCATTTCATTATTTTACGTTGTCATCTCAAGCTGCCCTTGGAAATTTTCTGCTCAGCTCTTTTGCTTCTTAATATCTTCTTTTCACTTTAGCTACTCTTCTTTCAAGAGCAAATCTTAGAGTCTCTTCTGACACCCATTTTGGTCTTTTCTTATTTTCCTGTCTTTTTAATGACCTTTTACATTCTTCATGTATGATGTTCTTGATATTTTACTACATTTGCTCTGGTCTTTGCTCACTGGTGTTCGTATATAATATGGCAAATATAAGGTCTTAAAATACTACCTTACTATTTTGCATCAATTAACATTCTAGAAGTTTCACACTTTCTATAGAGAGTTAATTGGGGGGAGGCTATGAGTCAGGTGGTGGTTATCAGGAAGAGAGTAAATCGGATAATATTGCAAACTGGTTATGAGTATGACTGTACAGAATTTATTGGGATTGATTGTGAGAGGAAAAGATTCCTAATTTTCCCATTTGGAGAAGATTGGAGCACAGTAGCTGTGATAGGGAATACAAAAGCAAGACTAGCATTGAGAAAATAGAGGATAGTGGGGAAAAATTATAGGAGGGTTGTCTACGTTTTTTTTTTTTTTTTCAGGATGAGATACTTGATCTGAAATTTTGTGTGTGTGTCCATGTTGATGTTGTTGTTGCTAAGTGTTGTCAAGTTGGTTCTAACTAATAGGGACCCTGTAAAAGATTTTGAAGGAACAGCTGGTGGGTTTGAACTGACAAACTTGTGGTTTGCAGTCCAGTGCTTATCCTACAGTGCCATACCAGGAGCCTGTGTGTCCATATGAATATTGAGTTAATAGCAAGAGACTTAGAAAAGATTCATGTCTATCTTATGACTGTGGGTGAAACTAAAAAAAGAAAAGAAAAGAATAGTGACCAGTAAAATAGTAGTGGAGACTTTGTCTTCTGGATGTTTCTAAGTAAACCTTCATATTTCCCCAGTTTCAATGCTGCTGCTGTTCAGTGCCGTCGAGTCAGTTTCAACCCATAGTGACCCTGTACAGGGTTTCTGAGGAGCAGCTGGTGAGCTTAAACCACTGACCTTGTGGTTCAAACTGACCTTGTAGTCCACTGCATTAACCCACAGTGCCACACCAGGACTCGATAGGCAATTATACTAGAATTATTTCTAAATGATATAATTTCATTTATAAGTTCATGGAATTAAAAGGTTAAGTCATTTTCCCACAAACTTTTTGAAGCCCCTTTGTAGTTTTAATTATGATTGTGACCTATTGTTAGTTACTGTTGAATCCATTCTGACTCATGCTGACTCCGAGGACGCACAGTATGTCCACAGGGTTTTCAAGACTGACTTTTCAGAAACAGATCGTCTGAAACACAACTCGATGGATTTGCTCAAACTGTCAACCTTTTGGTTAGTAGTTGAGGCCTTAACTACCAGCACCACCCAGGGATTCCAACGAATCAAATCTCTCTCGCTTTCATCCTTGTTTGTAAGATAATTGCATTGATGGAATAAACACTGGACTGCTAACTTCAAGGTGGGCTATTTAAACCCTATACAGGGTTGCTATGAGTCAGAACCAACTCAACTGCAGTTAACAACAACATACCTTTGAAGAGGAGACTACATGTAAAATTTCTTGGTTTAAAATATTATGCAAAGAGTTTTAGAGTATGATAGGGGCAGGGGGGAATTGAAAATAAGAGAGAAGATAATCCATCATTGAGCAAAAGTTCTTAAATGGTGGACTTCCAGATAATAAATGATATGTTAGGGCATCTAGAAGGCATGAATAAAAAATAAAAAACAGTCCAACACTGTGGTTGAGTGAATTATGACTCATATAGACACCCTAGAGGACAGAATAGAACTGCTCCAAGTGTTTCCAGCACTGTAACTACTTACAGAAGCAGACTGTCTCATAGGTTTCTTATGGAGTGGCTGGTGGGCTTGAACCACTGGCCTTTTTGGTTAGTAGCCCAATGCTTAATCCACTGCAGTACAAGGGTTCCTTGGTGGTGGTGGTTGTATGCTATCAAGGCAGTTACAACTCATAGCAACGCTGTATAGGGTTTCCGAGGTTGTAAATCTTTACAGGAACGGAAAGTCTCATCTTTCTCCCACCGAGAGGCTGGTGGATCTAAACTGCTCACCTTGGGGTTAGCAGCCCAAGGCATAACCCACCACATTACCAGAACTCCTTAGAAGGCATGAAGGTTGTTACTGTTATTACATGCTGTTGAGTTGGTTCTGACTCATAGTTGCCCAATATAGGGTTTCCAAGGAGCAGCTTGTGAGTTTGAACTGCTGACCCTGTGGTTCGCAGCCCACTGCTGCTCCTACAGTGCCACAACAGAAGGCATGAACAGAGTATCTAAAATCATATATCAAGGATGGTTGAGTCAGGGGTCTAGATTACACAGAACATGGGCTGTGCTGTCAGACAGACTCAAAAGCTGTGTGTGATCTTGCACACATTGTTGCTCTTCCTCTTTCAAAGTTTTCTCATTTAGAACATTTGGATTGCAATGCTATAAAAATTCTAAGGATTTGAGTAAGGGCTAAGCAATATAAAATTTATTTATTATACCTGATTCCATTCTGACCTATAGGAAATCCCCGGGTTATGAACAAAGTCAGTTTCTAACTCTGTCTTTTAATCAAATCTGGAGTAAGTTGGAATAAGTGCATAAAGTTTTTGTTGTTGTTAGGGGATATAAGTTCCGACTCCACACACAACAGAACAAAACACTGCCTAGTCCTGTGCTATCCTCACAATTGTAGTTGTGTTTGGGTCGTAAAGTAGCCTTACTTTAGTGTAGGAAAACACCCAAAGCCTGTTTAATGATTTAACACCACTCGTACAGAAAGTGAAGATGATTATGATGAAAATTTCGCTTGGAGAAAGGATTAGTGCAGTTGTCTCAAAGTGAGCACAGATTTATGTAACATTAAAGGGCAAATAAGTGTGGTCCATAAGTCATTCGTTAACTAGATTGTCTTTATATAACACATAGGTAACAAAAGCTGAGCTGCTTTGCCTCTTAATAGACCTGCCACGCCTATCACGTTGGTAACTTTTATAACATTGGGAGAGTATTCTACAGGAAGCTTATGTTTTGCCACTCTTGCTGCATGTGTGTTGTTGTTTCGGTAGCTGCATTAAAGGAAGAGGAGGAGGGTGGGCATGGCTTTGTCTATGGTATTAGTTCTAACATTCCTCACCTTTGTGCTGCCTTCTGCAGTCCAGTGCTCTACCACAGAGCTATACCTGCTTGCCTGTGTTGCCTTTTGTAAGCTACCAAGTAAAGTACATTCATTTTGTTTCCTTCTTGAGGAATTAATTCTTGCATTCTTAGGATGTTTGGCAAAAGGAGTTCAAATCGCTTTCACCTTTCTGGGAGATAACTTTTAGAAGGTGGAAATTGGAAACTGGAAATTTTTAGTAATTATACTCATTCAAAAACCAGACACTTAATACACTTTAACTCTGCGATTCTACTTCCTGGAATTTGTTCTATGGATAACTTGAGGTGATTACAATTGCAAATACAAGGTTATTGATTGTAGCATTGCCTGTGATAAGCAAAATCAATGGGAAACAAGGTCCCTATCACAACTCAAGTGTAGTTAGTTAAATTCAGTATGTCCATTCAATGGAATTGTATGTAGCTATTGTTGAGAAATAAACCTAGAAGGGCATATTATCAGGCTTCTAGTAGAGTTTATTTTGCTTGTTTTGGGCAGTGAGATTAAAGTTAGCATGTTAGCTCCAGAAGGTTTATTTATTTTTTGCATAGAATCGCTGTTGGTATGAAGTGCTGTTGAGTCCTTACGACCCATAGGGACCCAGTATAGGGTTTCCAAGGAGCTGCTAGTGAACTTGTGGTTTAAACCAACTTTGCAGTCCAGCGCATTAGCCCACAGTGCCACCCCAGGACTGCAATGCATAGAGTGTTGTTGTTAAGTGCTGTCGAGTCAGTTCCCACCCATAGCGACCCTGTATAGGGTTTCCTAAAAGCAACTGATGAGCTTGAAGGACCAACCTTGCAGTTCAAATGGCTTTGCTGTCTGGTGCATTAACCCACAGCACCACAATAGTTTTCTATTAATTGTGAAAAAAGGAAAATGTAATAGAACATAATTGCTTTTCTAAAAAGTTGAGCCATCTGAGGATCCATAATGTTTTTGTGTTTTTGGTAGGGCTCTAAATTGGTGCAGGTCCCACTAAGGGAGGTTTGAACACTTGAGAAAGATAATTTAGGAAAAATAGATGACATTCCATAAGGAGCCCTGAGGGCACAATGGTTAAGTGCTAGGCTTCTAGCTGAAAGTTGGTGGTTCAAACCCACCAGCTGCTCCATGGAAAGGTGTAACAGTCCACGTTGTTAAAGATTGACGGTCTTGAAAACCCTCAACTAAGCAGTTCTACTCTGTCCTTCAGGGTCACAATGAGTCAGGATCAACTTGATGTTCATGGGTTTCAGTAACTCCTTCCAAACTCTAGTAGTCAAAATTTAAGTGGGTAAGAATTGACTTTATTATGAAATTGTTGTTGTTAAGTACCATTGAATTGGAATTGACTCATAGTGACCTTGTATAGGGTTTCTGAGGAGTGGCTAGTGGGTTTGAACCACCGAAGTTACGGTTAGCAGCCCAGTGCTGTTCCAACAGAATCAAATATATAAATACTAAAAAAACAGAAAGAATCTGACTCTAATCATATGTGGGATTGGGAGGCGTGGGGTTTTTTTTGTTTGTTTGTTTCTTCTTCTTTATATAGTTTGCATTTAAATTTAAAAATATATATTCTGTAATAGATGTTTAAATTTTTAAACACTTTTTTTTTTTTTTTTTTCTGATCCAGTAAATGAAGAGACTGAATTCTCAGGAAAAGTTAAATGAATGAGCCATAAGGACAAGAAGGAATCCTAGTGTGGCGCTGCTGGATAATGCACTAGACTGCAAGGTCGATTTGAACCCAAAAGTCGGCGGTTCAAGCTCACCACCCACTTCTCAGAAACCCTGTACAGGGTCACTATGAGTCAGAACCAACTCAATGGCACTTAACAACAACAATAACAACACCAAAAGGACAAAGAGTGTAATATACTTACTTGTTTAATGGGATCAAATTGGATTATCTGTATTACTCATGTCCCTTCTTAAGGAGCATGGTGGCTCAGGAGGTTAAGCACTGGTCACTGAACCACAAGATCATTGCTTCAAGCCCACCAGACGCTCTGAGGGGGAAAGATGAGGCTTCCTGCTCCTGCAAGATTTATAGCCTCAAAAATACTATACAGGGATATATTGAACTCGAGTTGGAAGAGGCGAGTCCGGTCTCAAAATGGAGGGTCATGATCCAAAGGAACCAGAGCAGTTGCGAAAACTGTTTATTGGTGGTCTGAGCTTTGAAATTACAGATGATAGTTTAAGAGAACATTTCGAGAAGTGGGGCACGCTCACAGATTGTGTGGTGATGAGAGATCCCCAGACAAAACGTTCCAGGGGCTTTGGTTTTGTGACTTACTCTTGTGTCGAAGAGGTGGATGCAGCAATGTGCACCCAGCCACACAAGGTTGATGGGCGTGTAGTGGAACCAAAGAGAGCTGTTTCTAGAGAGGATTCTGTAAAGCCTGGTGCCCATTTAACAGTGAAGAAAATTTTCATTGGTGGCATTAAAGAAGACACAGAAGAATATAATTTGAGAGACTACTTTGAAAAGTATGGCAAGATTGAAACCATAGAAGGTATGGAAGACAGGCAGAGTGGAAAAAAGAGAGGATTTGCTTTTGTAACTTTTTGATGATCATGATACAATATTATCAGTTGATAAAATTGTTGTTCTGAAATACCACACTATTAATGGGCATAATTGTGAAGTGAAAAAGGCCCTTTCTAAGCAAGAGATGCAGTCTGCTGGATCTCAGAGAGGTCGTGGAGGTGGATCTGGCAACTTTATGGGCCGTGGAGGGAACTTTGGTCGTGGTGGAAACTTTGGTGGAAGAGGAGGCTATGGTGGAGGTGGTGGCAGCAGAGGTAGTTGTGGTGGAGGTGATGGCGGATATAATGGATTTGGAGGTGATGGTGGCAACTATGGAGGTGGTCCTGGTTATAGTAGTAGAGGGGGCTATGGTGGTGGTGGTGGACCAGGATATGGAAACCAAGATGGTGGATACGGTGGCGGTAGTGGAGGATATGATGGTTACAATGAAGGAGGAAATTTTGGCGGTGGTAACTATGGCGGTGGTGGGAACTATAATGATTTTGGAAATTATAGTGGACAACAGCAATCAAATTATGGACCCATGAAAGGGGGGGGGCAGTTTTGGTGGTGGAAGAAGCTCGGGCAGTCCTTATGGTGGTGGTTATGGATCTGGTGGTGGAAGTGGTGGATATGGTAGCAGAAGGTTCTAAAAATTCAGCAGAAAGGGGCTACAGTTCTTAGCAGGAGAGAGAGCGAGGAGTTGTCAGGAAAGCTGCAGGTTACTTTGAGACAGTTGTCTCAAATGCATTGGAGGAACTGTAAAAATCTGCCATAGAAGGAACGATGATCCATAGTCAGAAAAGTTACTGCAGCTTAAACAGGAAACCCTTCTTGTTCAGGACTGTCATAGCCACAGTTTGCAAAAAGTGCAGCTATTGATGAATGTAATGTAGTGTCAATTAGATGTATATTCCTGAGGTCTTTTATCTGTTGTAGCTTTGTCTTTTTT
>NW_006408556.1:19326631-19330284 GCF_000296735.1 Chrysochloris asiatica
CCAAGCAAATTAGTGGTTACCTTTTAAAAGCAAAATTGTTTTTGACACACTTAACAAATCTTAAGTTCTTTTCCTTGGTTTAATTTTTTAAAAATTGGTAAGTTCTCAGAGCAAGAGAATAAAAATCATGCATTGTTGAATCCTTTAAAAAAAAAAAAAATACTATACAGGGATACTTCGAGTTAGAAAAAACTCAATGGCATTTAACAACAACAACGTGTCCCTTTTAATGTAAATCATTTATTGTTGTTGTTTCTAGGTGCCATCTAGTCCGTACCAACTCATAGTGACCTTATGCATAGCAGAAAGAAACACTGCCCAATCCTGGACATTGAATTTTAAATAAAGTTGCTGGCAGAGGAAGTGTTTTCAGATTTGAGCAGAAAGCATTTCTGCTTCTTTAGGGAAAATAGCCAACACTAAGGAGTTAAGTCCCTGGATGAGAACAAAAGAGCTCTAATAAACACAAAACCATCAGTTGTTTTTTGTTCCTCAGCATTGGTTCCTCACCCAGGCAGACCAAACCCAGTGGACCAAACCCATAAACACACTGCCCTCAGGTCATTCCTCATAGTGATCTTCTCAGACATAGAAGAACTACCTCAGAGGGTTTCCAAACGAATTAACTCATTGCCATCTGTGGATTCCATAGTGACCCTACAGGACAGAATAAAACTGCCCACGTACAGTTTCCAAGGCTGTAAATCTTCACAAAAGTACGCTGTCACATCTTTCTCTGTTGAAGCAGATGGTGGGTGTGAATCACTGACCTTTCAGTTAGCAGCCAAGCCCTTTAATTACTGTACCACCAAGGCCTCTTGGACAGGGGACATGGATAATTTAATCACGGCAGGATGTGTGATCATTGCTAAATGCTTCAGAAGATTCTTCTCCTCTGCTTAGCCATTGAGGGGTCCAAATCCAAACCAGATGATTGGGCCTGTTCTAAAATATGCTGACCATTTGAGCTTGCCCTTCTTACAGGGAGATCACAAAACAAAATGTTCTGAAAACTATCATATTAAATTCACTCTAGCTGATGAGAATTGGGATAGAAGAGTCCTTAGCGAAGGAACAACATAGCATTTTAAACATTTTAGAGTCTTCTTTCACCTGCACAGCTGACTTTCTCTTGACCTAATCAGAGAAAGGAGCTTTGGTGGTGTAGTGGGGGAATGCATTGGGCTGCTAACCACAAGGTCAGCAGTTCAAATCCACAAGCTGCTCTTCAGGAGAAAGCGTTATAGCCTTGGAAACCCTATATGGGGTCGCTATAAATCAGAACTGACTTGATGTCAGTTAACAACAATAATAAGAGAGGTAAAGCAGGTCTCGTTGTTGTTGTGAGTTGCTGTCTAGTTGATTCCAATCCATGAGCATCCCATGTGTGAAGAGTAGAAGTGCTCCATGGGCTTTTCAGTGCTGTGACCTTTTGGAAGAAAGTCTCCAGGCCTGTATTCCAGAGTGATTTGGGGTAAGTTAACCATTTGTACCCACTAGGAAAACCCTGCAGGTCTTGGTGTTATGTGCCATTTAGTGAGTCCATTTCAACTCATAGGGACCCAATGTACAACAGAACAAAACACTTCTCAGTCTTACGCCATCTTCACAATTGCTGTTATGTTTGAACCCATTTCTATAGCCACTGTACTGTGTCAGTCTATCATATGGTCACGTTCTGGGCACGTAACCTTTCCAAGATCAAGTGGCATAGTAATTCTTACTATAGGAGCTCTAGTTGCATAGTGCGTACAAGTCGGGTTGCTAATCACAAGGTCAGCAGTTTGAAACTACCAGCGTTTCCACGGAAGAAAGATGAAGCTTTCTGCTCCTGTAAAGATTTACAGCCTCGGAAACCCTATGCAGGGTCACTGTGGATCGAAACCGACTCCACAGCGTATAACCACCACCACCATACCTGTGATTATGGACTCATTTTGAAATTGTAAAAGAGTAACGGATTAGTGGTAGCTATGGTGTGGCAGGCACTGTGTACAGTATTCTGGTGCCATTTTGGTAGGAAACCTTAACTTAGTTTTCTTCCTTTCCTAGCTATGTGGAATAATTTAATCCATCTATTCATGGGTCATCAGTGAGCAGCATTCGTGTTTCAAAAGCTGTTCTCATTAATGTGTGGCACTGTAGGAAAAGAACATGACTGAAAGTTTGGTTTGAACAGAAATGTCGGCGGTTCGATTTTACCAGTCATTCTTTGGAAACCTGCTACAGGGTCATTATGAGTGAGAACTGACTTGAAGACCCTCAAAAACAACAAATAGATTTTCAAAAGTGCCTTTTACTCTATCTCCCCAGTTTCACCACTAGTAATTAGGGAATAAACTTATGTTTAAATTTTGACTCAGCAGGAACTGACTTGTAAATAATTCAGGTAGCCTCCTGCACCAGTTTTTTATTACCTTTAATCAATGACTTCAAGAATTTCCAATAAAGTTCTCACAGTACTTTTTCTCCTATTACTCTCAGCTCATGCTAATTCAGACACTTGTTGAAGTATCAGATAATGCAACTGGCCTTGAACAGACTGTTAGCCAGTTATAGAATGCACTGTGCCCAAAACAATCCTGTGGTTTTTCAAAGGGAAATGGGATTACAAATCCCATTTGTCTTCTAAGAGGGCAGAACCTCCTGTTTCTGGGTCAAGTTACATGTGGGATTTACCATCATCTTGCTTCTATTAACTAACCTCAAAATTGGATGACTGCTCCTGGGCCAAAGAAAACACCGCAAACTGAGGCCTGCCCCACCCATTCTTTCTCCAACACTCCTTCGTTCTGGAGAATTTGTTAGTTTATGCTGTCTCATCTCCAGACTGAAGTTTTGGCATTACTTTCTAAGATGACTACTGTCTCACTCCTTAACACACTTTAGGATTCAAGAATCCTCAGATGACATGGAAGGTTTTTATATCTAATAATTATGCAACCCTTTGCCATGTAAGCCTGTTTCCTTGTACCCTAATTTTAAGGGCAGTAGAGAACAGCTACTCTCAAGAGTCACATGTTCTATCAGGGTCATTGTTTTCTGCCCATAAGTCACCCCTGGACTCATGGAGACCACATGCACCATGGACTGAACCTCTGACCCTGGTCATTGTGATCCACAGGGTTTTCATCGTCTGATTTTCAGAAGTAGGTGTCCAAGCCTTTCTTCCTAACCCACCTTAGGCTGGAAACTCTGCTGAATTCTGTTCGGCATCACAGCAACACATAAGCCTTCAATGACAGGGGTTGGTGTCAGCATTTGAGGGGCATTGGCCAGGAGTTGAACTCCAGTCTGCCGCATATAAGATGGAAATTCTACACTGGATCACTAATGCCTGATTGATTATGTCTTCCTCTATTAATTCTGAACTAGTTTCCTCCACTGTGCCATGATCTATCTGGACTTCCTGGACAATGACATTTCTCAGATGAGTCAGTAACTCTGCCTAAAATAAAAGGCATCCTCATAGCTCTCAGCACTGTCAGCTTCAGTTTGAAGGACAATGAACAACAACATCAAGGTGCAGTAAGTAAAAATAGAATTGGGAAAGAAAAGAAGAAAGAAAGAAAGAAAGAAAGAAAGAAAGAAAGAAAGAAAGAAAGAAAGAAAGAAAGAAAGAAAGAAAGAAAGAAAGAAAGAAAGAAAGAAAG
>NW_006408556.1:19330404-19343571 GCF_000296735.1 Chrysochloris asiatica
CTTGTCTGATCACTCTGTACACCTTGAGAGAAGGGTGACGGTTTGTTCTTTGGAGCCTCTGAAGAGGAGAAGCTGAAACCAAACCCATTTTATACTCACTTGGACCTACAGGCTCACACCACAGAACTAAGGTGGTTCACCCATTCAAAACCACCAGCTGCTCCTTGGAAATCCTATGCAGGGTCACTATGAGTCAGAACCGACTCAATGGCACTCCACAACAACAACAACAGGACTCACACGTATGGCACTGTGATACAAGCAAAGTCTGTTTGAACCTCATATATGTGTAATTGTTGTTGTTATTAAGTGCCATTGAGTCAGTTCCAACTCATAGCAACCCGGTGTAGGGTTTCCAAAGAGCGGTGGGTGGGTTTGAACTGCCAACCTTTTGGTTACCAGTCCAGTGCTGATTGGTAATGCCACAAATTCTTCTATAATTGCTTTATGTTTCTGTAAAATTTTGACTCATCTCTTACTAGATTTAATTACTTTATAAGCAGTTTGTGGATGATCTTTATTGTTGTATTTGCTCTGTCATATTTTATGAACAATTATCACTGGTGTAGAAGAAGGCTAACAGAACCCTAGTGGAACAGGGTGTAAGCTCTTGGATGCTAATCAAAAGGTCACTTGGTCTCACCTTCCACTCTGTGGAACAAAGATGTGGCAGTTTGTCTCAGTAAAGATTACAGTCTTGGAAACCCTGGGGGAAAGAAATTGTACTCTGAGCCAGAACTGACTCTACAGAAAGAGGTTTTTGTTGTTTGTTAAATATGAATGATACTGATTTTTATGCTGATCTTAGTATTAAATTTTATGAACCTTTCTTCAGCTTCTGACACTTGAACCTTTCAGTGTAACTTTGTGTTTGCCCTTGAAGGGGTCAATGTCATTTTTCAAATTATCTATTTTAAAGATAACAGTACATATGAAAGGGTCAAAGTTTAGAAGCAATGTGACAGGGGAAGGTTCAAAAGGTATTTATTTATCACAGGTGTCTGCTACTACCTGCTCACTTGCAACAATGGTTTGGGCTAGATCCCCTTATGTTATTTCTTTTGCCTTGTTTTTTGCCCATGTAACAGCTTTATCGGTAAGTACATTTCTGCTCTTCTGGGTATTTAGAAATATTCATCTGGTATACATTATCCATTTTCTGTATATTTATTCCCTTTCAGATTAAACACTTTTCTAATGGAAATGGTAAGAACCAACTGAAATGTGAAGTTAATGTTTCTATCCATTCTCTTATTTGTTTAGCAAGTCTAGTAACAACTCTCCCCACCCTACTCCCTACTTTTAACAGTACATGATGCTGTATTTGCTGAACAGAAGGACATTTCAAAAATCAATTTAGGTGAGTCCAATTTTTGAATTATGCATAACTTGAAACAATTAAAAATCCGGTGCTAGAAAGACTAAAAAGTACTTGTCTTCATAATATTATTCTGGGTAACTTTGGGGGAGAAAGATTAATTGGTGCTTTATTAGGATTTGCTGAGTTCTGGAGAATGAAAGTGAAAGATGGCTAAACCAGGTCTTTGAGGAAATGTAGTGAGTACTGGATGCATCTAGAAATTCATACCAAGTGTCTGTTTATAAGAATTTCATTTTTCAGTTTCTGTTTTAAAAATAAAGAAAAATTAAAATAAGAAATTATTCTGCTTGCTAAAGAAAAAATATTAGGAATAAGTTGTTTAGTGCCATCAAATTGGTTCTGACTCTTAGTAGTTCTGTACAGGATTTCCGATGATGTAAATTTTTGGCGGAGCAGAAAGTCTTCCTTCTTCCACAGAATGGCTGGTGGGTTAGAACCACTGAACTTTCTGTTAACAGCCAAGTGCTTAACCACTACACCATCAGAAACTAGCATTTAGTGAGGAGAAAACGTCACCTCTCTTTTGGCCAGCCATAGGAGTCCTGGTGTGGCACTGTGGGTTAATGTGCTGGATTTCAAAGTCGGTTTGAACCGCAAGGTCAGTGGTTCAAGCTCACCAACCGCTCCTCAGAAACCCTATACAGGGTCACTATGGGTTGGAACCAATTCAGTGGCACTTAACAACAACGACAGTCCACAAACAACTATTTAGTTTTCAGGTCAGCAGTTCAAATGCACAAGCCCCTCCTCAGAAAATCTATACGGATCACTATGAGTTAGAACCTGCTTGACAGCTCCTAACAGCAACAGGAACAACATAATTATAGAAAGCTATTTCTACTTTGACATCCAGTCCACAAATACATTTCTTGGGGAAGTCCATAAGCCTCATCCATTATTGGGAAGAGCAGCTGAGTCAGCCTCACCTCTCTCCCTCTGTTGCTCTGCTGTTGAAATGAAAGAGAAGTCTCTACATTGTGGGCACATGTGGTTAGGATTCGTGGAAGTCGAGGTATTTGTGATTGTTAACAATTTAGGGGTTACAAATGTTTTTGTGTCTAGTTGGATTTTTATTTGTCAAGCGATGTAGCTTTCATTTTGTAGGAAGGGACAGGAGGCTCTTCGTGGTTAGGGTGACTGTCAGGATCACAGCTGGTAGAAATGAGGCTCACTTGCATGTCTTGTCACTTTCTCACTGTCAACTCCAACTCCTAGAAACCCCATGTGTGTCAGAGGAGACTTGTGCTCCTTGGGATGTTCAGTGGTTGATTTTGCAGAACTAGTTCACCATACCTGTCTTCCAAGGCACTCAGGTTAGCAGCTGAGTGCTTAATTGTTTGTACCACCCAGGGGCTCATTTTGAATGATTGCTCAACTTATCAACTATCTCTGTATCTGGCATTTCACATTTACAACAATAGTAAAACATCTACTGACTATTTTGCGCGTTCACAAACCATGTCTGACAGTAACAAATACTGAGGTATGAGGTGAGAATAATGTTGCCTATGATGATTAAGGTTATGTGTGAGCTTGGTTGGGCCAGAATTCTTAATGGTTTGGCAGTAATATCATGGTGTAATTTGGCATTTATGTAATGATGAAATCTGCCAGCTATGTAGTGATGTGGTCATCCTCCATTTTTTACATATTGGTAATTTTTGGTGTAAGGAGCTCTGGTAGCATAGTGGTTACAAATTGGGGACAAATCGGGGTGTGAGCCACAAGGTCAGCAGTTTGAAACTACCAGCTACTGTAAAGATTTACAGCCTCAGAAACCCTGTAGAGGGTCGCTATGAGTCGAAATCGACTTCACAGCACGTGACAACAGCAACAATTTTTGGTGTGGCGCTGTGGGCTAATGTGTTAGACTACAAAGTCATTTGAACTACGTGGTCGGTGGTTCAAGCTCACCAGCTACTCCTTGGAAACTCTATACAAGGGTCACTATGGGTCGGAACTGACTTGACAGACACAACAAGAACAATTTTTGTAGAACGACCCGGTCTTTGAAAGATAACCATGTCAATAAGTGAGTGAGTGTACAATTTAAATACGACAAAGCTGATAACAGCATACAAAAAGTGTTCAATTTTTGTGGCCTTGTCAGATCCATTCATATTTACTGTATTTTTTCACAAACAACGCATGTGTTACAAAGTTTTCACAAACCACACAATCCCCTTGTGGATTTATTTCCTATTCATGCTTTGTATGTGTAAATTATTTTCATGGGTGAATTGTATGCAAAAATATGGTAATTTGAAATGTATTGAGACTAACCATGAGGGCAAAGTAGAAATAGTTTAGGTAGGAAAACAGGCAGGCAGATGGGTACATGCATCCCAAGACTTCAGTGCTGAGCATCTGAATCTCTGGAGTCAGTGAGGATGGGTGAGATTCAGAAGACCTACTGTATTTTAATTAAAACTGTATTTTAAAAATAGGGTTGAGATTAGTTTTCATGTTGTTGTGTAACCTAATAATTATTTATTAAACATTAATCCTTGCATCCTTGAACGATTTCTTACTCTTCATCTCCATAATCACATCTGAACTATAATCCCAAAGGGGAAAAAAAAATCTTCATCATGTAGGTACATCCCATTTTTTAGGTTATTCAACACAAGCTATGAGGATTGATTGGTTTAATAATGCTGCCATCTTTTACCTCCTCCTCCTCGTTTGTTAGCTTCAGAATCTCAGAGTTTCCATCAGTACGTTCTTGTCCTTTTCTCACACCTTAGCAAATGCTATTAGAGATGCCTAGAGTCCTGATGTGGCACTGTGGATAAGCACTGGATAGCAAGGCCAGTTTGAACCACAAGGTTGATGGTTCAAACTCACTAGTCATTCCTCAGAAACTCTATTAGATATGCCTTCAGGTTTTAACACAAGTTTGTATCTTTATCTGCTTCCATCCTGGTACAAACCACCTCTTGGCTCACCTCATCCTTGCAATGACCTCATATCTGTTCTTCCTTATACCTTAGAGACTGTTCTAATTGTTGTTGCTAAATGTCGTGTACTTAACAGTTTCTGACTTGTAGTGACCCTGTATGAGATTTCCGAGGAGTAGCTCGTGGGTTTGCAGTCCAGTACTTATCCTACAGCACCATACCAGGACTCCCTAATTCGTGTTCAGGTTTTCTCTGTGTGGTCTTTTTGAGCAGATTTTGTTTTTAAGCATTTTTATTTGGGTTATTGGAGCTGCAGTTATTTAACATGCTTGACTGATAACTGTAAGATAAACAGGTGGAGTCTACCTACAGGTGCTTCAGAAGACAGGTCTGGCATTCGGCTTCTGAAAAGTTAGTCATTGAAAACCCTATAGGGTCATGATAAATTGGAATGGACTTGGAGGTTGTTGTTGTTAAGTTGGTAAGGGCCGTGGAGTCGGCTCTGACTCTTTGTGACCCTGTATAGGGTTTCCAAGGAGCCACTGGTGGGTTTGAACTGCTAACCTTGATGGTTCACAGTCCATTGCTGATCCACCAGAAGTCCATGACTTGAAGGCAACTGTGTATTTTTTGAGGCTTGATACTTAAAGTGTGGTCCACAGGCCAACAGCACTGGCATCATGTGAAACTTATCTTAGTTGCAGCTTTGGGGCTTCTGCATCAGCACCCCCATTTTGACAGAGCACCAGGTGATTCCTATGCACATTAAGTTAGGTGATTTTATTCCTATCTCTTTGATTATGAGTCTGGCTGCTAACCTCAAAGTCAACAGTTTGAAACTACCAGCTGTTCCATTGGAGAAAGATGAGGCTTTCTGCTCTCATAAAGATTTACAGCCTTGGAAATCCTGTACAGGGTCACTATGGGTTGGAACCGACTCCACAGCACATAACCACCACCACCTCTCTGATTGCATTTCGTAATTTATTCTTCCCTGTATACACACGCTTTCCTGTCACCCTGACAGCAAAACTATTTTCATGCAAAAGTGGTTCACAAAGTTTGGTCCCCAACCCACAGCATCAGCACTTTGAGAGTACTTGTTAGAAAAGAAAATTCTGATGTCCCACCCAAACCTACTGAACTCAAAACCTAGGGGTGGGGCCCAGCAGTCTGCATTTGAAAAAGGCCTCTGGTTGTTGTTAAGTGCTGTCCAGTCTGGCCTGACTTATTGTTGTTGTTGTTGTTAAGTGCCATCGAGTCTATTCTGAACCGTAGTGACCCTGTATAGGGTTTCCAAGGAGTGACTGGTGAGCTTGAACCACTCACCTTGCGATTCAAATGACTTTGCAGTCCAGCACATTAACCCACAGCACCATACCAGGACTCCGGTCTGACTCATAGTCATCCTATAAAAGCTTTCCAAGGAGCGGCTGGTAAGTTTGAACTTCTGACTTTGCAGTTCACACTGACCTTGTGGTCTAATGCATCATCCTGCAGCACCACACCAGGACTCCAAAAAGGTCTCTGTGGTTGTTGTTAAGTGCTGTGGAGTCAATTCCAACTCATAGAGATCCTGTATAGGGTTTCCAAGGAACAACTGGTTGATTGGAACCACCAACCTTGTGGTTCGAAGTCCATTGCTTGTCCTATAGCATCACACCAGGGCATGCTAATGGTAACATTTGAGAAGCACTGTTCTAAAATGAAGGAGTCTAGAGGCTTGGTGGTACAAGTAATTTGCGATAGGTGGCTAACTCAGAGCTGGTTAAAAAACACTCGGTGACTCAGCTGAAGAATACAGTCAAGAAAACCCTATGATCTGGGCCTAGGGCTTCAGGATTACAGTCTTAGGGGGCACCATGGCCATTTGTCTTAACACAGTCCACAAACACAATGGTCTACATCAGACTTTGGGATCTTAAAAGCTCATGAGTGACCATCTAAAGCACAACTATTGGTCTTTCCTTGTGTGGAGGAAAGAAGAGTGATGAAAACTAAGATGCTTGGAATCAATTAGTCCAATGGGCTAATGGACACATGAGTGTTAGCCTCCGTGATCCTGAAACCAGAAGAACTGGATGGTGCCTAGCTACCACTAACAGCTGCTCTGAAAGGGATCACATTAGATGGTCCTGGATAAGGTGGGAGAAAATGTGGAATAAAACTCATAATAATCTAGAAAACTAATAATAAAACAGGTTTACTGATTAAATAGAGATTTGTGGAATCCTGCGACTATCATCCTTGGTCATCCTTCAGGTCTGGAACTGAAGTCATTCCCAATGCTCAATTTTCAACCAAGCTATAGATAGGTATATCACACTAGTGAGGTACACACAACAGAAAATGATGAACCATTCGAGATCAAAAGGACAGCATTTACCTCAAGACAAAACTCAGAAAGGTAGGGAAAGAAGGAGGAACAGAAGCAAGAACCACAGGGAGGAAGTGGGATAAGCAATGTTACATGGAGGGAATTGTGTTTGAGATGAAATGATTTATTGATTGTAAAACTGATGATCTGCACTGTCAACCTTCACTCAGTTCACAATAAAATGTTTAAAAATAAAGAGAGAGAGAGAGAGAGAGAGAGAGAGAAGAAAATCGTATGAGGCAATTCTGGTCTACAACACATGAGCCGCCATGAGTTGGCAGCTGACTTGAAGACGATTAACAACAACAAGCTCAAAGATGTTAAAGCTTCTTGTATCAGAAGTTTTCTATTTGTTGTCTCTTCTGCCTCCAAAATTTTTCTTTTACCCCTTTACTCCCATCACATTTCTGCTTAATGGCAAACATTTCTCTGATTTTCCTTTATAACAACGAAGAGGTTTCAAAAAAGTTGGTAGAAAAAATGGAATTAAAAGACTATGGTATTTTCCCACTAACTTTTTTAGGTCCCCTTATCACAACCCTTCCTTATCGGAGTACTGTATCTCTGCCTTTACCTTGCTCAGTGTTTTCATGTCACCCTCTGACATGCTTTGCATTTGTTTGTTCACCTTTCCACTCCCACTTCCCAATCAAGAATGTCATCTCCTGAAAGTCTTTGGTTTACTGCTATGTCCCAAGCATCTAGAACAAGGTCTAGGACAAATACAACCCCAAACCAAAGCAGTTACTGTGGAGTGGTTCTGACCCAAGGTGACACATTAGACACATAGTAAGTATTGGCTAAATAAATTGGTAGTGAATTAATTAGGGCTTGGACATTTCATTGGATATACGTTACTTTGGGTACACCCTCCTCCTGCTGTATCCAACCCTCTCCTGACTCTATCCATGCTACCAACTATTGGGGCCAAGGTCTGAGTGGGCTTGTTTACATCACTGTGTGAGACCTCCTTTACAAGTAATTCAGGTCAGGTGTCAGAAAAATGCATACACTTGCTCATGGGAAGCTGAGGTGAGCTTGTGGATGGGCCAACATCAGCTATTCCTATTGGACAGACAGCTGAAAACCCAGGGCTGGCTGACACTGGTGCAGTGATGTAGTGGGTGTTTTGCTGAGCTTGTCATTGTTTAATTGCACCATTACCATATAAATCCATTAGAGTTATAAAGTCAAGTAAAACCTGTGTGTAAGGAAAGACAGATGTGGAGACAAACTTCGTCAATAGCAGTGACACTTGATGGTCTTACCTAATACTTCCTTGGTGCCATTGTAGAGACCTAACCCTGCTGCAGAATGAACCACTGTTGTTAGGCCGTTTTCAACTCATGGCAACTCCATGTGACTGGGTAGAATTGCCCAATAGGGCTTTCTTGGCTATAATCTTTATGGAAGCAGATTACCAGGTGTTTCCCCTGTGGAGCCTCTAGTGTGGACCCATTTGTGGCCACTGGTAGTGTAGTGGTTACGAATAGGGCTGCGAACCTCAAAGTCAGCAGTTCGAAACTACCAGCTTTTCCATGGGAGAAAGATGAGGCGTTCTGCTCCTGTAAAGATTTATAGCCTCGGAAACCCTGTACAGGGTCGCTATGAGTCGGAATCGACTCCATGGCACACAGCCACCACCACAGGGCTTCTTGAATAAACCATCCTCACTCATTGCCATTGAGTGGGTTCCAACTATAGTGACCCTATGTAGGGTTTCTAAGGCTGTACATCTTGACAGGAGCAGAAAACCTCTTCTTTCTCCACAGAGCAGCTGGAAGATTCAAACTGATGACATTGTGCTTAGCACCTCAACGCGTAACCCACAAGAGATCTTGTTAAGTGTTGTCAATTCAGTTCCAACTCATAGCAACTCAACTCATAGTATATAGGAGTGGCTGATGGGTTTGAACCAACAGATTTGAGGTTAGCAGTCCTGTATTTATCCTATAGGGCCACACTAGGACTCTCAGGGTTCCTAGACTTTATCAAATAGGGTCTTTGTCACCACATGAACCTCTGGTGGTCATTCTCTGGCTTGGTTTCTCCACCTATAAATCGGGGGCTGTCCTCACAATGAGGTATATGTAATCCAATGATCCTGTTTGAAGTTGTTTTGAGTTTTACTGTGTAGCAGCTGGTCACCTGATATGATAGCAAGTGACATTCTTTCAAATGCTCAGGAAGTTTTCTGTCAAGGATCTTTAAGGACCATTATTTCTAGAAACAGTGTGAGGCTAGGATTGATCTTCTGCTAAACTCCAGGAACTGTTTGGAACTGCAATTTTGAATGGTTCTGTCCACATGCTCCAGAACTTGCTTACTCAAAGCACTTTGATCTTGGCTTTGTTTTTCATGGGACAGACCTAAACCAACCCATTTACATAGGGATGAGAGGTAGGTTGGCACAGGGTCCTGACGGGAAGTCAGGACTTCTAATGCTGACTGGACAGCTAACTACTCAGTATATCACTTACTGGTTTTGGACTCCTTCTCCCCCCGCTACCCACCCCCCCCGAAGTATGAGACATTTGGCGTTAGTGATCAGTAAGATCTCTCCTTGTATCTCATATCTCACTTCTAAGACACTTAGATAGGTTTCTTGTTCCCCAAATGAGAACAATGTATGCAACAATTATATATATTGTTGGGATATTTAGATTCACTAAGGGAAATTTTTGCATTGTTTTAAAAAGTTTCATATAAAATTAATAGTTATGAAAAAGATTAATTTTATTAGGCGAAGTATCTTTTCTAATGCTCATTCAAATGTTCTTATAAAATCCACATCCAGATGCAGGCTTGGATCTCTTTCAAGGGGACATCCTCCTGAGGGTGAGTACCTGCCAATGACGGATGGGATAAAGTTCCTCAGAGATTGATTACACCATTGGAGAGTCAGCCTGTACTCTAAGCTCACCCCAGGGATGTGCACTGTGGAGTAGAAGAAAGAATTCTAATTTATAATCTATCTATCAGGACTTCCAAGGAGTTCTGGTAGCGTAGTGGTTACGAATCAGGCTGTGAACCACAAGGTCAGCAGTTCGAAACTACCAGCTGTTCCGCGGGAGAAAGATGAGGCTTTCTGCTCCCATAAAGATTTACAGCCTCGGAAACCCTGTACAGGGTCGCTATGGGTCGGAACCGACTCCACGGCACACCACCACCACCACCAGGACTTCCAATTTAGTTGATGATAATAATAGATGAAAATTTGTATAAAGCACAAGAGACTGTAATTATTAAATTGCTAGTATACCCCATTTCCCTAATAAGTGAAGAATGAGAGAGAAGGAAAGTATATATATGTTCAGAGAAGTTATCTTAGTTTTGGGGAACTGCGGGTGTCATTCATTTTCTTCTTAGTAATTCCTCTGACTTTTCCAAATTGTCTGTAATGAACTTTTATTGATTTTTATAGTAAAAAGACAATAGTTTAGCCTCTTGTGGAATGCTCTTGTTAAGTGCTGTTGAGTTGATTCTGACTCATAATGACCCTATATAGGTTTTCTGAGAAGCAGCTGGTGGGTTTGAACTGCCAGCCTTGTGGTTTGCAGTCTAGTGCTGATCCCACAGTGTCACACCAGGTAGTGGTACAAGAGTTTAGTAAGTGGGAGGGACAGGAAGAATTTGGGAATCACCTTGAAGATAAAGCTTCCCAGTCACTTTGTCTTTGTTTTCACAGAACTCCAGAAATGGCCTGAGGGACCCAACAACTAGGTGGAAGTTCCCCATTCCTTACATTCTGGCTGATAATTTGGGTAATATAATCATTCTTAATTAGAAGCTTCTGCTTTACCTTGTCTCTCTTCCTGCTACTCCTGTTCTTTAAGATTGAGAGTAGCCCTCAGTGAGTAAAAATGTTCCCTTATCACCTGGCACCAAAGGCATAGCATTATGTAATGAAACCAGTACTATTTAAACTTTCTGAGACACCCCAAAACAAAACCAAACCCATTGCCAATGAGTTGATTCCAACTCGTATGTATTCCATCTTAGAGGGCAGAGTCGAACTATCCCTTAGTGAATGTTGGTGGTGGTGTTAGAAGCCAGCAAATCAGTTCCGACTCAGAAACCCTATGTAAACAGAATGAAACACTGCCTGCTCCCATTGAACATCTGGTGGATTTGAACCACCAACCCTGCAATTAGCAAGCAGCCTAATGCTTAACTCATTATATCACCAGGGCTACTTCTGAGATACAGAGCATTAAATAATAATTTTTCAAATGCAGAACATATGAAATGTCAGCAATATAAAGAACTAAACCACTAAAATGTAATTACGCATCATCAAACAAACCAAAACCAAATTCAGTGTCATCCAGTTGATTATGGTTCATAATGACCCGACAGGTCAGAGTAAAATAGTTCCTTTGGGTTTTGAGATTGTAAATCTGTACAGGAGCCGACAGCTTCATCTTTCTCTTACAGAACAACCAGGAGGTGTTAGTTTTTTCTTACTTCAGTCCAGCACTGAATTACTGTGACACCAGGGCTTGCTCCTTAATTAGAAATCATGGCAGTGAGAAATTTTCATGATAAACAATAGTTTAGGTGACACTATGTTTGGTGCGAGGTTTATCTGAGGCAGGAAGATAGCGTTTTCATCATATTGCTTTCTTTTCTTTTTTTTTTCTTACAAAATAAACATCCCACATTTTTAAGAAGTGAAAATGCTCATATTTATTTCACATGTTCATATTTATTAGTAAAACGTGTTATCAAAGGATTAAAATTGAATAAGACATTTTACACATTGTTGTTAGACATAAATACTATCACTTGTCTGTCAGTTTGTCTACTGTGGTGTCTTGCATGTTGCTGTGATTCTGGAAGCTATGCCAAGGGTATTTTAAATACCAGTAGGGTCGCCCATGGTATACAGGTTTCAGTTGAGCCTCCAGGTGAAGACAGACTAGGAAGAAGAAGAGACAGACTACTTCTGAACATTTAGTCACTGAAAATCTTATGATTAGCAGTGGAACACTGTCAGCACCAGAATATTGAATACTGAAACACGATGAAGAGCACCAGAATATTGTCAGAGTACCGGAAGATGAGTCACTTAGGTTGGAAGGCACTCAAAATATGACTGGAGAAGATGTGCCTCCTCAAAGTGGAGTTAGCTGTGATGACAGGAATGGAGTTAAGCCATCAGGACCTTCATTTGCAGATGGCTCACAACTCAAAATGAAGAGAAACAGCTGTAACCATCCACTAATAATTGGAACATGGAATGTCGTAAGTATGAATGTAGGAAACTTGGGAAATATAAAAATGAAATGGAACTCATAAACATCGATATCCTAAGCATTAGTGAGCTGAAATGAACTGGTATTGGCCATTTTGCGTCAGACAATCACATGGTAGAGGAATGGTGTCACATTCATCATCAAAAAGAACATATCAAGATCTGTCCTGAAGTACAGTCCTGTCTGTGATAGGATAATATCCATACGCCTATAAGGAAGACCAGTTAACACCACTATTATTTAAATTTACACACCAGCCATGAAAGACAGAAGTGATGAAATTAAATAATCATACCAACTCCTTCATATCTTAAATTAATCAAACATGCAATCAAGATGTGTTGATAATTACTGGTGATTGTAATGCAAAAGTTGGAAACAAACAGGAAGGATAAGTAGTTAGAAAATATGACCTTGGTGATAGAAACAATGCTGGCAATCGCATGAGAGATTTTTGCAAGACTGATTTCTTCACTGCAAAATGCCTTTTTAAAATACCATAAAAAGGCTACTATACACATGGACCTCACCAGATGAATACACAGAAATAAAATTGACTATATCTGTGGAAAAAGATGGTGAAAAAGCTCCATATAATCAGCCAAAACCAGGTCAGGGCCAGATTGTGGAACAGACCATCAATTGCTCCTATGCAAGTTCAGGCTGAAGCTGAAGAAAATTAAAACTAGTCCGCAGAGCCAAAACATGGCCTTCAGCACATCCCACCTGAATTTAGAGATCATCTGAAGAAAGGTTTGATGGATTAGATTCTAACGACTGAAGACCAGAAGAGTTGTGAGATGACATCAAGAACATCATACGGGAAGAAAGCTAAAAGGTCATTAAGAAGACAAGGAAAAAGGAAAAGACAAAAATGGATGTCAGAAGAGACTCTGAAACTTGCTCTCCATCATAGATATGCTGAATCAAATGGAAGAAATGAGGAGGTAACAGAGAATTTCAAAGGTCAGCTTGAGAAGACAAAGTCCAATATTATAACAAAATTTGCAAAGACCTGGAGTTAGGAAACCAAAATGGAAGAGCATGCTCAGCATTTCTCAAGCTGAGGGAACTTAAGAAAAAATTCAAGCCTTGGGTTACAATATTGAAGGATTCTATGGAGTCCTGGTATGGTGCTGTGGGTTAATGTGCTGGGCTGAAAGATTGGTTTGAATCATAAGGTCGGTAGTTCAAGCCCACCAGCCATTTCTTGGAAATTCTATATAGGGTTGCTATGAGTTGGAACTGACT
>NW_006408556.1:19345186-19355524 GCF_000296735.1 Chrysochloris asiatica
ATCTGTCCTACCTTGAGTTTTTGAGGTGTACTCAATGCTTATGAAACTTTAATGCGCTTAGGATCCATTTAAAAATCTTGCTAAAGTCAGAGTGTGATTTTGCAGTTCCAACATCTCCCAGGTGAATCCAATTCTACTGGTCTGCAGACTACCTTGCAGTAGCAAGTTCTCTCTAGCTGTGTGATGGGTGATAGATTGGCAGAGGACAAGACTGGAACCAGGTGATCTGAAATAAGATCATGGCAGCAAAGAGAAACCTGTTGTTGTCAAGTCCATTCTGACTCATGGTGATACCACGTGTGTCAAAGTAGAACTGTGCTCCCAACTATGCTGAGTTTGTAAAAGTAGATCACCAGTTATTTCTTCTGAGGTACCTCTGGGTAGATTTGAAGCTCCAACCTTTCAGTTACCAATCAAGCACTTTAACCTATTATACGAATCAAGGAGTCCCGGTGTGACACTGAAGATAAAGCACTGGACTGCAAGGGCAGTTTGAACTGCAAGACCAGTGGTGCAAACCTACCGACCACTCCTTGGAAACCCTATACAGGATCACTATGAGTCAGAACTGACTTAATAACACCACCACTTCCACTCTGGGATTCCACAGTAAAGATATAGCAGTAGCAATGAAAAACCATGTCTAGCTATATCAAATTAGAAATTAGATACAACAACAACAAATTAGAAACAACAACAACAAAAAAGAGTTAGGGTATGGGTCCCTACCACTGTGAAAAGCAAATAAACTAACTAGGTTCAGTATTTGAATATAGTTCACTTTTAGAAATTTACTTTACAGCAAAAGACATGCAAAAATCTTTAGATAGAAATCCTGGCTTTTTTTTGTGTGTGTGTGTAATTAATTTTTTTTTTGGTGAAAATATACACAGCAAATGATACACTATCTGAACAATATTTACCTGTATCTTTCCTCCTGCCCCATCCGTACACAAAGCCAGAGTGTGTGCATACTGGATGAAAGGCATTTGATCTCTGGTTGTTGGTCCAAAGATGTTACTGCTGGGCATCTGTTGTTCCTTCGCCTCTTCAGATCCATTAGTCATTGGCTGGCTGTTGGCAACCTTGTGTTACAAAGTTCTTTTCCCTAGCTGCCTGCAGTGCTGGCTGTCTAGACTTGTCATCTCCTCAGGGGTCTTGCAGGGAAGCAGGGCAAAATACTGTACGAATTTCTTTCAAAATACTCTGAATTTCTTTCAGAGCCCACAAACTGCTCTGTGTTCTGCTCTTTTTATGGAAAAGACATCTTTTTGTGCTGGTGTGAGAAACTCCATTCTCATTGCTTTGCTGTATAAGATGCTTGGTCCGTGCATACAAAACCCAGATGACTTGCAAGCCATTTCTGCTTTCTGCTCTGCCCTGCGTCTCCTCTGAGGCAATGCACTTACACTCTCTGCTTGAATCAGGAAAAGGAAGAAAACAGGGAAGTTACTTTATTGTTTTATTCAGCCATCTACACATGCAAATATATTTCTATTTTGTAGTTGTGTTCACATTATGCATTCAAAGCTTGCAGTTAACTTTTTTTTTTTTTTACCTACAACCAATGTAGCCATTTTAAATTTCAAGGAACATATTTATGTCCCAAAAAAACTATTATGAGCCCCTATGGATTTCATGTAGTGACATGGTTTTTGCTAAATTATAAGTTATATATACTGTCCAAGATCTAAAAAATGCATAGTCTTATTCAATAATCAACATTTTTATTAATTTCTGCAGAACTGAATGCCAAAGGAGCCATCCTCTATGCCTTTGAAATGTTCCGACTCAGGTCTTGTGTGGATTTTAAGCCCTATGAAGGCGAGAGCTCATATATCATATTCCAGAAGTTTGAGGGGTTAGTATGAAATTTTAGTGTGAAAATCACATATATTACCCGTTGGTTTATAGAAAATGACACATCTCTTTTAAAGGTTAAAGAAGAATTTGGAAAGAAGCACAAAGTAAAATTAAATCTCTCATTGTGAATCTTTAAATTATGTAACATTTTTAACATGCTGTTATAAGAACAGTGGTTTGGATACTTCTGGGCCCTGGAGAGGTTTGTCTTAATTCTTTTCTTAGATTAAGGCTGTACTTTAAATTATAGTATTTAAAAAAAAATGTGCTATGTATATAACAAAATGTTCATCATTTTAACATTTTTAAATGTACAATTGTAAAAAGGATGACCTGGGGCTGTGTCTGACCTCCTCTGATTCCATAAGGGGGAAGGAGGAGAATCACCATCAGCATTAGCCCAAGTCTAATTCCCTTGAAGCAGGGGCCAGATGGGCCTCCACCCTCCACTCTTCTGTACTAATTCTGACACCAACCTCCCTCCTGTAACTCTCTACTTCTCATCTTGGCTCAGTAATTCATTGTAATGACTATACAGAACTCACAATGTTCATGGTTATGGGGTTTATTAGATAAATCAACAGGAAATAATTCAGAATCAGAAATGCTCAAGACACAGTTATTTCAGTCAAGGCAGCCTCTTCTCAGCTATGGGGGCAGATACACCTGTCTCTGGTCCTTGGCCTCTGCCCTACTCAGTCCGTGTTACAAGGCTCTTTTAGAGCTGCAGATAAATGCCCAAAAGACACTCCATTCAGCTATAAGCCCTAGTCTGAAGATGCAGCTACAGTTCAGTGAGTCCTGTAAACCTAGCCCCGACAGTGCCTGGAGGTACCCCTCTCCACAAATGAGCCTCCTGTCCAAAGGCTCTGTTTATTCACTCCATGGGAGAGGAGAGAGTCCTGATGTGGCACTGTAGGATAAGCACTGGACCCTAAAGTTGGTTTGAACTGCTAGGTCGATGGTTTAAACTCACTAACCACTTCTCAGAAGCCCTACACAGGGTCACTATGGGTTAGAAGTGACTCAATGACACTTGACAACAACAACAACAATGGGAGAGGAAGCCCATTACTCTGTGTCATGTTCTAACTCTTGGTTCTGTTGCTGCTGACCCTCTGTTACTGCTCCTCAACTGGTTCTCCAATATCACAGCTTTCGTCCCTGGGTCAATGAGTTCAATATGCAGGGGGCTCAGGGTCAAAAGGGCGTGCTCACTCTTGGCTCATCTTTCTTGATAGTAATGAAGTCCAGCCCCCTCCCCCCACCATCTAATGCTAAGATGGCTCCTTTTATACCCATCAGGATGGCAAAATTAATCATGTTAGAGTTCTAAGTTTTATAATCACAATTAGCTTTGTTAACAATCACTCACAACTGAATCATATCATCCCATCAGCGTCTTCTCCTACATTCTATCAGGATAAAAGACCTTAGTGAGGAGTGAAAAAGACTGTGGCTAAAGAAGACATATTAAATAGCTAACTGCAACACAGCATTTCAGTGACATTAATTATATTTACCATGTTATTTAGACACCACCACTATTTGTTTTCATTTTTTCCCCATTACCCTTAACAAAAAATTGACTGAACAAATGACTCTTTTTACCTCACTTCCCTATCCATGGTTTGTTGTTGTTAGGTGCCATCAAGTCGGCATCAACCCATAGCGACCTATGCACAGCAGAACAAAACACTGCCCGATCCCGGGTCAACCTCACTACTGTTATCACACTTGAGTCCATCGATCCTGTCACTTAGCCAACCCATCTCATTGGCCATTGTTACAATTAATAAACTTTGGTCTCTACGCCTTTGTCTATTCGAAATACATCCATGTAAATGGGATCATGTGATTTCGTGTATATTGTTAGAGGTTTCTATCAGTCATAGAAATGGAAATAATAACCAAAATAATTTGAATAGTTTCGTTTTATGTGAAGGGAAAGCATTTAACATACATTTGAGGTCTTGCCAAGACCATAGAATTTGAAGGTTTTCTGCCTTTGACTAACCACGTCATCTGTCCCTTGGCAACCTCTGGGCTTCTATACTGTTGTTTTTATTAATTGCCTGCTAGTTGTTCTGACTCATAGCATCCCTGTCTAGGGTTTTTAAAGAGCAGCTGGTGGGTTTCAACTACCAACCTTCCAGTGAGCAGTTCTGTATTTATCCTACAAACTCACACCAGCGCTAGCTGGGCTTCTATAAAGAACCAAAAATCTTTAATTATTCAATTACAATTTCAGAAAAAAATCCATTTCTTAACCTTTTTATTTCCATTCCTTACCTTTTTATGCATCACTTTTTATTTTCATGGAGAAACATCTTTCTCTTAAGAACAAAGCAAAGTCAGTATGATCACATTCCAAAATCTATTTCCCACTGAAATTCTCTTGGCTTCTGTTCAATTTATCACCCAGTCTGTAGGTACCTGATATAGAGGCAGGGCCTGTATTGAGGGGCATTTTCTGTATAAGGGGAACCTAAGGGGCTCCTAGTTCCAGTGTCCAGGAGGTGCCTCAGTAACACTTCAGTTAGGGGAGCAAAGAGGTGAGGAAGCAGGTCTAGAAGAAAGAACCAACCCACAGTGCCCCCAAAACCCTGTGAAAAGGGCACTCAGGCTCCCTGGAGCAGAGACCTCTGGGTTCTTCCAAAAAGATGGAGGCCAAAGGAAGTCTAGTAGCATAGTGGTCACGAATAGGGCTGCTAATTTCACAGTCAGCAGTTTGAAACTACCAGCTACTCCATGGGAGAAAGATGAGGCTTTCTGCTCCCGTGAAGATTTACAGCCTCAGAAACCCTGTATAGGGTCTCTGTGAGTCGGAACCAACTCTACGGCACATAACAACAACAACAAAGTTTTCCAGAATGGTAGGGTTTATGGTATTTGTACAACTTATACCTTTCTATTAAGGGCAAGGTATAAGAAGAAAAGCTCAAGAACAAACGCTTCTTGTGTGTTGTGGATACTCTTCAGGACAAACTCAGAATTAGTTATGGATGAATTGTTACTGTCTGAGAGGCAGATTGATCTTGGTGAGGTTTATACAACTCCATAAAGTTACCAAAAATTATTGAACTGTCCATTTAATATGGGTGGATTTTATAGTCCATACACTAGAACTTAGAAAACATGTTAAAAAATAGAAAAACAAGTTTTATTTTTTGATCTTTAAAATTAATTCAGTTAGCATTTGAAGAAATAAGATGTTAGGGCTCTTAGGGAAAGCAGTACATTAGTAGGTATGACAATGTGTCTGTTGTCAAAACTGAAAACAAACCCACAGTGATCAGTTCGATTCCAACTCAGAGAGACCTGTACCTCTGTTGTCAAGGAGACTGCCGTTCCTCCTGTCGTATTTCAAACTCTCAGCTCAGGGGGGAGGGATGGAAGGGCAAAGTGCAGGGCATTTTAAGAGCAGTAAAGCTATCCTTCAGGATATGTGTTATGTTAGTGGACACATAACACTACGCATTTGTTAAACACAAGAGTGGACCCTAATGTAGACTGTGGGCGTTAGTCAATGATAATGTGTCATTATTGGATCATCAATTGTAGCAAATATTTCACAGAGCTGCAAGTTGTTAAGAGGTGACTATGTGTAGGGAGAGGAAGGGGTATATAGGAACCCTTTGTCTTCTGTGCAATTTTTCTGTGAGCCTAAAACTGCTCTAAAAGGTAAAGCGTATTTTTTAAAAAGCCAATCACAAGACAGCGTCTGGTATGTGCAAAATATAAAGAATTGTTGTTGTTGTTAAGTGCTGTTGAGTTGGTTTGGGGCTCATAGCTATCCTGCATAGGGTTTCTGAGGAGCAGCTGGTGGGTTTGAACTGCTGTAAAACAAAACAAAGCTGTCAGGAAATCTCTTACTGTGCTCAGCATTGGTTAGAATATAGATCCTCTTTTCACAACTTAAAGGCAGTAAATGCATGATTTGTGGGTCCCCTTGGGCTTGCTAAAGAGGTCCTGGGTGCATACTGGGTTATAGTTGGGCTGTTAATCATTAAGTCAAAGATCCACACCTACCAGCTATTTGGCAGGAGAAAGATAAGGTTGTCTGATACCATAAAGAATTACAGTCTTGGAAACCCTGTGCAGGGTAGCTATGAGTTGGAATTAACTCAATGGGTGGGTCTGGGCATTTTGTTTGTTTTTTTTTTTTTGGGGGGGGGGTGGTATTGCTAAGAAGCTGGAAAGTAGAATTTATGAGGAAAGACAAAAACATTATGGAAAAGAGGGCAAGAGGATTCGGTGTGAAGGATTTAGGGTTCCTTGGTAGTTCCTGAGTCCCTGGTTTCTGAGAGAAGTTATGAGTTCCCCTTGCCTGAAGGTTTTCAAAAATAAGTGAGGCAGCCTTATGCTTGTTAATTCTTTGGAGTGTCCTGGAGAACATGTGGAGGTAAGGAAGAATGACAGTTTTGATCTCATTCTACCTTTATGCATTATTAGAATTACTTTGCCTTTGAATATATACCATTTTACAATTTTTATAGCCTGCATAAAATTCCCTCTAAGTCATCTTCCTATTTAACCATTTCCCTAGTGCTGAACCATCAACATATGAGAATACTATGATAATTTCTTTCTTTCTTTTTTTTTTTTTTTAAATCAAACCTAACTCCCTTCTAATTTATGGTCTGCAATATTATAAATTACAGCCATTTCTAGATATAATTGAAAATTTCTCTCTGTACTTCTGTAAAGGTGCTGGTCTGAGGTTGGGGACCACCATGTGGGACAGAACCTTTCCATTGGCCAGAACTGTGACTACAAGGCTATCATTGAACATGAGATACTGCATGCTTTGGGATTTTACCATGAACAGTCAAGGACTGACAGAGATGATTATGTGAACATCTGGTGGGATGAAATCATTCCAGGTCTGTATGATTCCAACATTGGGTGGAATTTGTTATTACCTTTAACTCTTGCTAAGACCAACTCTGGGATGACCCACTGTGTGTGGGCTGAGGTTTTAGTTTCTCTAGTGGGAACACAGAACATAGTGAGATTGCTGAGTTTCTGAAAGATGTGAGAGGGTAACGTGCCCAGCTTCTAAGTAAAAGGTTGAAGATTTGAATTCACCCAGAGGTCTGTCAGAAGAAAACCCGGTGAAGTACTTCCTAAAAAGGTCAGCTATTGAAAATCATGTGCAGCACAGTTCTACTCTGACACACACAGGGTTGCATGAGTTGGGGCCAACAGCAACTGTTGTATGTGTTTTAATGATGTATTGACTTTTCCCTTGTACTGTGCTGTTGTGATTGATCATAATTGATCCCAGATAAACAGCTCAGGGAATGGTGCATTTTGGCTAACTAAGTTTGTGCTAAACTGCAAGTTTACCTGAAGATTTGCTTTATTTCAGTGTCATTGCAGAAGCTCAATCTAAAATGCATCTATTTTTCCTGTCTTTGTGAATAAAGTGAGTTAGGTTTCTGAGGATATCAAGGTCATTCATGTAGCTTTAGAAGGCTAAGTGAGATTTGGTTTACTAAATGAAGACTCTACTTGCTACAAAGAGCTAAGACTTGACTAGTTACCAAAGGGTTGGGAGTTTGAACCCTTCTAGAGGCACCGTGGGACGTAGCCCTGGAGATCTGCTTCTGAACAGTCATGGCTTTGAAAAGCTATAGAGCACAGTTCTATTCTGACACACACAGGGTCACCATGAGTAGGAGTTGACCAGTGGGTCAACTAACAACAGGGCAATCTTCCAGAAGGTTGTTGATGTTTTTTTTTTTTCAAATCAAAGATAGGTGTTCATCAACAAAATAACAACGAATACTGTCATCTGAAATTTCAAACGCAGTCCTGTTCATTCTCGCTTCTGCTTCCCGCATTAGGTACCATAAGAGTACAAAGGACAACACATTTTTTTTCTAAAATATTATTACTCAGTTGTGCCATTCTAACAACTTTAATGCTCTTTAGTTTTATTAGACTTCTTTGCTGTCTTGAATGGTACCTTAATTAAACACCTAAGTAGGGTGATTTTGAACACACTGAAACACCATTTATTAAACAGTTTCCTAATGTGCTGAGAAAGAGAAGTCAATGCTATGTTTCAGAAGACACATGGTATTTACTTAGGAATTCATTTGGGAAATATAAAAACATTTATTTTTGTAGTAATAGATTAGTGAAGTTGTAATGTGTTAGAAATGCCACAACAATTATCACACATGTCTTTAGGGAAGCAAATAATTGTCTCATGTTTTTGTTGTTAGGCGCTGTCTGTTGGTTCTGACTCACAGCGCCATCCTCACAATTGCTGTTATGTCTGAATCCATTATAGCTGCCACCATATCATTCTATCTTATTAGGGGTCTTCCACTGTTTCTCTGACCCTCCACTTTTCTAAGCATGATGTCCTTCTCCAGGGACTGGTCCCTTCTAACAACATGTCCAAAGTTGTTTCTATGGAAGCATTCTGTTTCTAAAGAGCATTCTGGCTGTACTTCATCCAACATAGATTAGTTTGTTCTTCTGGCAAGCCATAGTACTTTCAATAGTCTTTGCCAACACCATAATTCAAATGTGTCAATTCTTCTACTGACTTCCTTATTCATTGTTCAAATTTCATATATTTGAACAATGAAAGTACCATGGATTGAATTGTCTCATACATTTCAAATTTTATATATGGATTCATGTATTACAATGAGCCTATATTAGTTTCACACGAAAGAACTGGCCACTTTAAAATGAATATGAATCCTTGAAAGTTTTGTGCTGGATCTAACTTATTTTGTAGTAGGGTGGATCCATTGCTGTCTATCAAGATAGGGATTGTTGTTGTTAAGTGACATCAAGTCTGTTCTAACATCTAACATCAAGTCTATAGTGACCCTGTTAGGTTTTCCAAGGAGCAACTGGTGAGCTTGAACTTCCAACTTTGCTGTTCAAACTGACTTTGCAGTCCAGCACATTAACCCACAGTGCCACACCAGGACTCCAAGATAGGAATAGCATAGTGGTTACAAACCAGGCTGTAAACTGCAAGATCAGCAGTTCGAAACTACCAGCTGTTCCACATGAGAAAGATGAGGCTTTGTCCTCCTGTAAAGATTTACAGCCTCGGAAACCCTATAGAAGATTGCTATGAGTCGGAACCAACTCCATGGCACATAACTACACCACCACCACAATCATACTGAAATCACTTGTAGGGTTTTCTTAATCTGTATCTCACCTGCCCATTATATTCTGCTAATTCTAGGAATGTGGAGTAGTGGGAAAGGAGAAAAATTATGTGGTTTATAAAAGCCTAGTAGATCACCAGGATTGGGCCTCTCCCACTAACTCCCACATGCCTTACCATTCAACAACTATTGGTGGTGGTTATGTGCCACAGAGTTGGTTTAGAATCATAGCGACCCCGTACAGGGTTTCTGAGGCTGTAAATCTTTATGGGAGCAGAAAGTCTCATCTTTCTCCCACGGAACAGTTGGTAGTTTGGAACTACTGATCTTGAGGTTAACAGGCCAACTCATAACCACTATGCTACCAGAGGTCCTTGAAAAACACTGTATGTAGTATTTTTAAGATAGCTAGGTACAGGTCTAGCAGTGAGGATCCCTTGTTTTGAGTGAGCCAGCACATTTGCTGAGGTTATTTGCAGACTTGTTCACAGCTGGATTGAGTACAAATTCTTCAACCCATATTTGCTCATCTCTTATCTATATTTCCAGCAGTTGTTATTCCATATATCTAAAATGCCTGCAATAACTGGAGAACTGTTCTCAAAGGACATATCCAACAAGATTATAAATGAAATGCAATATTATTTTTCCAGATAAGAGCTTTATAGTACTTTCATTTTCAGTAAATGACAATCATAGTTTAACCTAAGATATGTTCCTGGTAACATAGTTCTCTTCCCAAGTTCAGCTACGTTTTATGGGTAGGAATTCTGTTTTCTGGATCTTTTCCTTCTCACTGAGGAAATAACTCAACTTCTGAGGTTTAGCAGGGGTTGACAAACTACAACTATTGCTCATGGACCAAATATATCTGCTTTTGTGAAGAAAGTTCTATCAGAAGGCAGCCATATTCATTCATGTATATATTATCTACGGTTGCTTTTGCACTATACCACCAGAATTCAGTCATTGCAACAAACACTTATATGGTCTGCAAAGTAAAAAATATTTCATATCTGGCATTCAAAAAAAAAAAAAATTGTGATCAGTCCTGGTTAGAGGATTACTCACACTTCAAGACTTTCAGTTGTGAGTTATTGAGGGCAGGAATATAGAAGCCACATTTCTTGCAAAGGCCCAGCATGATACCAGTTGATAGTTGTTGTTAGGTACTGTTGAGTCAATTCTTGAATGAAACAGTGTGCAGTTCTCCCCTATTCTCACAGTTGTTGTCAAGTTTGAGTCCATTGTTGCTGCCACTGTGTCAATCCATCTCATTGGCATCTTCTTCTTTTCAATGATCCTCCATTTTTATCAAGCATTA
>NW_006408556.1:19355749-19393692 GCF_000296735.1 Chrysochloris asiatica
GTGAAATACCATGGCTAGAGTCAGGTGCACATTAGTCCTCAAACTAATCTCTTTGCTCTTTAATATTTTAAAGAAGTCTTTTGCAGCAGATTTGCCTAATGCAATATGTCATTTGATTTCTTGGCTGCTGCTGCCATGAGTACCAATTGTGTATCCAAGAAAAATGAAGTCTTTGACAACTTCAATCATTTATACATTTATACGATGATATTTATTGGTCTAGTTGTAAGCATGTTTGTTTTCTTTACCTTGAGTTGCAATCCATACTGAAGGCTGTAGTCTTCTATCTTCATCAATAAGTATTGTAACTCCTTTTCATTTCCAACAAGGATGATTGTATCATCTGTATATTGCAGGTTGTGAATGATTCTTCCTCTAATCTTGATGCCATGTTCTTCATATAATCCAATTTCTCAGATTATTTGTTCAGCATGCAGATTTAATAAGTATGGTGAAAGGATCCAATGCTGGAACACGTCCTTCCTGAGTTTAAACTGTTCAGTAGTCTCTTGTTCTGTTCTAATGACTGCGTCTTGGTTAAGCAACATAAAAGACAACCATACACATGGATCACACCAGATGGAATACATGGGGATCAGTTTGGCTACATCTGTGGGAACAGATGGTGGGCAAGGTCAATATCATTAACCATAACAAGGCCAGGGACCAACAGTGGAGCACACCATTAAATGGTCCTATGCAAGTTTAGGCTAAAGCTGAAGAAAATAAAAATAAATCCAAGAGAAACAAAATATGACCCTGACTATTTCCCATCTGAATTTAGAGATGATTTCAATAACAGATTTGATGTATTAGACACTAATGACCAAGACAGGAAAACTGATACAATGACAGCATCAACACTATACAGGCAGAAAGCAAAAGATCATTAAAAAGATGGAAAAGAAAGAAATGACAAAAATGAAAGTCAGAAGAGACTCTAAAACTTGATTTTGAGTATAGAGAAGCTAAAGCAAACAGAAGAAATGAGGACATAAAAGAGCTAAACGGAAAATTTCAAAAAGGGCAGCTTGAAAAGACGAAGTCAAGCATTATAATGAAATGTGCTGAGACCTGGAGTTAGAAAACCAAAAGGGAAGAACAAACAGCATTTCTCAAGCTGAAAGAACTGAAAAAAACATTCAAGTCTCGACTTGAAATATTGAAGGAGTCTATGCGCTAAATATTGGATAGAGCATTAAAAGAAGATGGAAGAAATACACAAAGTTACAGTACCAAAAAGAAATGGTCGATATTCAACTGTTTTAATAGGTGACTTATAATCAAGAACTGATGGGACTGAAGGAAGAAGTCCAAGCTGCACTGAAGGCATTGGTGAAAAACAAACTCCTGGAACTGATGGAATACAAATTGAAATCCTTCAACAAACTGATTCAGACTACAGATACTCACTCATCTATGCCAAGAAGTTAGGAAAACAACTATTTGGACAAGTGATTGGAAGAGATCCATATGTATGTCCATTACAAAGACAGATGACCCAACAGAATGCAGAAATTATCAAATATCATTCATTAATATCATAAGCAAGTAAAATTTTGTAAAAAATGGTTGCAACAGTACATCAACAGGAAACCATCAGAAATTCAAGCCAGATTCAGAAGACGACATGGAACTAGAGATATCATTGCTTAGGCAGAGAATGCCAGAAAGATGTTTACTTGTGTTTTATTGACTGTGCAAAGGTTTTTGATTCCATGAATTAATTGATAGTTGTTGTTGTTATGTGCCGTGGAGTCAGTTCTGACTTATAGCCACCCTGTACAGAGTTTCTGAGTCTGTAAATCTTTATGGGAGCAGAAAGCCTCATCTTTCTCCTGCGGAACAGCTGGTAGTTTCGAACTAATGATCATGAGATTAGCAGCCCGATTTGTAACCACTACACTATGAGAGCACAAAAACATGTGGAATTAAAAAAATAATAAATAAAAACATTTATTTTTTTTTTAAAGCAGCCTAATTGATCCCTACCAAATAGGTGCTCATAAAATCTCTGTAAATTAGAAGGAAGAATCATCAATGTTCTCATTTTATACTTAATACAATATTTTCGTCATAGATACTCACTGGTGTTTCCAAAAGCATTTGGAGACCATCACCTATTCACCAAAACACCACACTTCTTTCATCTTAAAAGTACTTGTGTGTGATGTCTTTGAATGTGGTTATATTTTCTCCTCTTTAATTATTAAAACAAAACAAAAACAAAGCACCTAAAGGGGAGTTGGAGAAGGAGGCAGAACCTGAGGACAGAAAGTTATGAGACTGGATGAGTGATTGCATTTTGTTTTCCTCTCTCTTCACAAGAGGGAATTAAACATCTGGGACTCTTCCCCATTATTGCAACTGGACAGTAAATTCCTGATGGTTATTAGTTAGAAGAACATCTTCCTAGTTCCTCATTCAGATTTTCACATTATAATAATCTCACTGGTAATAATTTCCTCAAAATGAATTTTCCTTCCCTATTTTGAAATGAAAATCCATTTTCTTCTTCTTATTTTTCTCTCCATGAGGCTTTCTCTGGGACAGAATGCTATAGGGTGCCCTTTTTAACCTTTCCATTGGCTCCTCAGGTTTCCTTTTCCTGACCTATGGAAGTCCTGCCATGCACTGGAGGATAAGCACTGGACAGCTAACCTAAAGGTTGGTGGTTCAAACCCACCAGCTTCTCCTCAGAAACTCGGTACAGGGTCACTGTGAGTTAGAACCGACTCCAGAGTACTTAACAACAACAACAACTATGAGATTAAGGGAAGTATAGTGCTGAAAGAACTTGTCTGCGGCCATCCCCTGATGTTTAAACACATTTTATTTGTAATCAACCCATACATGTATGAACTGGAACCCTAGCAGCAAAAATTTTATATACATATACACACAGACACGCACATATACATATGCATGTATATTGTTGTTAAGTGTTGATGCATAGTGACCCTGTATAGAGTTTCTGAGAAGCAGCTGGTAGGTTTGAACTGCCAACCTTGCAGTTCAAACCAATCTTGTGGTCTAGTGCTTATTCTACAGCACCACATACACACATTTAAGTCAAAGGTCAAATGTGCATTATTTCCTATTATTTGTTCAGTCTCTGTTTGAGTGTCTGGTCAAAGAGGATGGTTATGGTGGTGATGGTGGTGGTTGTGTGCCGTGGAGTCAGTTCTGATTCATAGTGACCCTGTAATGCATTTCTAAAGAGTGACTGATGGAGTTAAATTGCTGACCTTGTGCTTAACAGCCCAACAGGTAGACTACTACATGACCAGGGCTCCTTCAAAGAGGATGAGTGGGGGAAATAATGAAACTGAACAGCACCTCTGACTTCTCTCCCTGACAGGTTACCAGCACAACTTTAACACCTATGATGACAACTACATCACAGACCTCAACACGCCCTATGATTATGAGTCTTTGATGCACTATGAACCCTTCTCATTTAACAAAAATTCTAGTGCTCCAACCATCACGGCTAAAATCCCCGAGTTTAATACCATCATTGGACAGCGACTGGATTTCAGTGCTATTGATTTAGAAAGACTGAACCGGATGTACAATTGCAGTGAGTAACTCCTTGGTCTGAAAACTGGGTAAACTAACCCCAACAGAAAAAGATAGATATATATAATCAGTAGATTTGTTTATTTTTTAAACAGTCTAACAATAAAAAATACAAATCCAACCAAACCAAACTTACTCTGCCCTGGGGAAGTGTGGCTTTACTATAAACTCACTTTATAAATAAGCATATTTTTACCCAAAGTTTCATCCAAATTAAATAATTCAGCTAGAACTTTTTGAGCTCCTACTTACAGGCCCATCTCTGTGCAAGGTATTCTCTAAGATTAAAAAGAAAGGAGACATTCTATGTCCCCTGCTTCAAGAATTTATCAAGGATAGAATAGCTATCCTTGGTTAGCTATTCCTTGAATGATCAAGTCTGTTCCTCTGCAACAAGGAGTTTCTAAGATGACTCCACTAGTATTTAAAGACACAGTCATTAGCTATTGATGACTTAGTAAGTGTGGAATCTAATACTAATGACACTTCACTCTTAACTTAAAGGAGCTTGTGCTTTGCACTTACATGTTGTTGTTGTTAGGTGCCATTGAGTTGGTGCCGACTCATAGCGACATTATGCACAACAGAATGAAATACTGCCTGATCTTGGGCCAACCTCACTATTGTTGCCATGCTTGAGCCCATTGATGTTGCCACTTGGCCAATCCATCAAGCTGGGGTCTTCCTCTTTTCCTCTGACCCTCCACCTGACCAAACATGATATCCTTCTCCAGTGACTGGTCCATCCTGACAATATGTCCGAAGTACAAGAGATGAAGTTTGGCCATCTTGGCCTCCAAGGAGCACTCTGGCTGCACTTCGTCCAACACACATCTGTTGGTTCTATAGGCAGCCCATGGCACTTTCAATATTCTCCTCCAACAACATAACTCAAAAGCATCAGTTCTTCTACAGTCTTCCTTATTTAGCCAAACGCAATTATATGCCTTTTTATGATTTGACTCTATGAGGTAGTAGGGCTGTATATAGACATATGTTTTTGGCTCAATGTTGTCAAGTTCTAAAATCTTACTGATGATTATAGAATTTGCATTTGACAAAAAAGAAGTCAAGAAAATGAGAGAATCATGATCTTATTGTTTCAGGACAATGCAATCTTAGTGGTCTGTGCATTATTTATTTGGAGTGAAATGCCATACAATTTTAACAAGGCAGCAAAAATGTTATTTACAGCAACAACGCACACCCTTTTGGATCACTGTGCATTTGAGAAGGCAAACATCTGTGGCATGATTCAAGGTACCAGAGACGATGATGACTGGACTCACAAGGATAGTGCTCAGCCTGGACAAGCAGATCACACCTTGGTGGGACGCTGCACAGGTGGGTGAAGGGAGAAAGTCAACGCCTTGAAGTGGTAAATCACTTCAACAAGATAGTAGCAGTCAGCATAGTTTGCTACAATCTGAGTGTTAGCTATCAAGCCTGGAAATCTGAACAAGGACAAAGAGCATTTTTTATATCTTAATTAAGGCCATAAAAGCCATCCAGGTCTGTGCATGTAAACGAAAGATGCACGTGAGTGATGACAGGACTGATATAGACATCTGGTTGATAAGACATGACTTTTGTCCTCTAGAGAACTATGACTCACATAGAAAACTAAAGAGTTCCTAATAGTCACATTTCAGAGAAAAACTGGTAAAGTTAATTTTAATAACATAATTTATTTAAGCTTTTTTGTTGTTGCTGTTTGTTGTTAAGTGCCATTGAGTTGGTTCTGATTCATAGAGACCCTGTATAGATAGGCTTTCCAAGGAACTGCTGGTGAATTTGAACCACTGACCTTGTGGTTCAAACCGACCTTATAGTTCAGTGCTTTAACCCACAGTGCCACACCTACTATAGCGTAGTGGATTATGAGTGGGGTTGCTAAGCACAAGGTCAACAGTTCGAATAGACCAGCTGCTCTGTGGAAGAAAGATGAGGCTTTACAACCTCAGAAAACCAATACACGGTCACTATGAGTCAGAACCAACTCAGTAGCAATGACCACCACCACCGATATAGCCCAAAGATGAGCATTTTAGCATGTAATCAATATAACAATTATTAATGAGATATTTCATGTCTCTTTTACTAAATATTTGAAATCTGGTGTACACTATACCCTTACAGCACATTTCAGTTTGGACTAGCCACCATTGAAGTGCTCAGAAGCCCCATATGGCTGGTGACCTCCATACTAGACAGCCCATCTTTAGATAGTCTAGCAATGCATCTTTTGAAGGAACCCTGGTGGCACTGTAGGATAAGTACTGGATTGCTAACCACAAGATCTGTGGTTCAAACTCACCAGTCACTTCTCAGGAGAAACAGGAAAGTTTTGGCTCCCAAAAAGATTTACGGCCCCAGAAACCCTATACAGGGTCACTCTGAGTCACAATCTACTTGATGGCTGTGGGATATGTGTGTCGTGTAGTACAACAGCCATGAAGTCAGACAGATCTAGGCTTGAAATCCAACTTCACCTCTCACTAAGTACAACCATAGAAAGTGATTTTTGAAAAAGTCTGTTTTTGTAAGCCTCTCTGAGCATCAAGATATTGGTATTTCAAATTACAGACAGAAGGAGATAATGCATGCTAAGCTCCCAGCTGCAGACAAACGATATCATTTCTATTTTTCCGGCATCTTCTTTTCCCTTTATAGGTCCCGTTTACTTACTATTTCTGTCTTAGCAACCTTGCATTACAACTTCGGAATTGAAATCATCTCAAGCTCTATTTGGTCAGGTTACAAATTCTAATTAGGTCCTTCCTTATGAAATCCTTTTGTCCCTACCTACCTGAAAGCTGGTTAAATTTTCTTCTCTGAAGGGAACCAGCACGTCACCAGATACCAGCAGTAATAAACCAGTGCCAGTCTTCCTCTGTCACATAAATTATCTCGTGTCCAAAGGACAACCCAAGTACTCTCTACATTTCCACATAGTTCCTGACCCAGTCTCTTCAGTGGACTTGCTGCCAAGCTAATATGTATATAATTGCTAGCTAAACAGAGGCTTATCTTTATGTGACAGGAAATTTTGGAAGAATATTTCAGCACCTTTTGTTGCTTTTTCCAAGGAGCAGCTGGTGGGTTTGAACTGCCAACTTTTACGGTTAGCAGTCTAGTGCTTATCATACAGCTCCAGGATTCCTTGAGCCCTCTTGTTGTTGTTATGTGCTATCAAGTCATTACTGACTCATAGCGACCCTTTGCACAGCAGAATGAAACTCTGCCCGATCCTGGGCCAACCTCACTATTGTTGCCATGCTTGAGTCCATTGATGCTGCCACTAGGCCAATCCATCTCTCTGGGGGTCTTCCTCTTTTTCTCTGACCCTCCACCTTACCAAACATGATATCCTTCTCCACCGACTGGGCCCTCCTGACAATATGTCCAAAGTATGAGAGATGAAGTTTGGCCATCTTGACCTCCAAAGAGCACTCTGGCTGCACTTCTTCCAAAACAGATCTGTTGGTTCTATAGGCAGCCCATGGCACTTTTAGTATTCTCCAACACCACAACTCAAAGGCATCAATTCTTCTACAGTCTTCCTTATTCACTGTCCAGCTTTTGCATGCATATGAGGTTATTGAAAACACCAGCACCACACTCCAGAAGAGATGTTGAGAAAGGTTTTACCAGGTTGGTTAACTTATGCTTCCTCCACAGGAGATCATTGATTGAGATGGCTTCCTATGTTTTAGAGAGTGTTGTTGTTGTTGTTAAGTGCTGTCAAGTTTCAAGTCCATTCCAACTCATAGCAACACTGTATAGAGTTTCTATGAAGCTGCAAGCAGCTAGTGAGCTTGAACCACCAACCTTGTAGTTAAAACTGACTTTCAGCACATTAGATAGATACACAAAATGAAGAGCTCCAAGGTTCCCTTGTAATTGAATCCTCCCATTCAAAATCCAAGGAGCTCTGGTAGCATAGTAGTTACAAATCAGGCTGCTAATCTCAAGGTCAGCAGTTCCAAACTACTAGTGATTACACGGGAGAAAGATGAGGCCTTCTGCTTCCATAAGATTTATAGTCTTGGAAACCCTATGCAGGGTCACTGTTAGTCAGAACCGATTCCCTGGCACATAACCACCACCAATTTAAAATCCAGAGTGATGAATCAACACATAGTTAGTAGCAAAGCCAGCGCAAGAATTCAGGTGTCCTGACTCCCAGGCCTGAGCTTTCATTTTACATTTTCTAGCGCGCCTGGCAAGGAGCTCTGGTAGCACAGTGGTTACTAATTGGGTTGTGAACCGCAAGGTCAGCAGTTCGAAACTACCAGCTGCTAAGCAGGAAAAAAATGAGGATTTCTGCTCCTGTAAAGATTTACAGTCCCAGAAACTCTGTTTAGTGTCGCTATGGGTCAGAACCGACTCGACGGCACTTAACAACAACAACAAGTGCACCTGGGACTTCTCTTGTGGTGCTGTAGGATGGTTGATCAAATCACAAGGTCACCAGTTCAAACCCATCAGCTGCCCCTCAGAAACCCTTTACAGGGTTGCTATGAGTCAGAATTGACTTGATGGCACCTAACAACAACTCTGTACTTGGGGAGTCCTGGTGTGGCACTGTAGGATAAGCACTGGACTGCTAACCACAAGGTTTTTGGTTCAAACCCACCAGTCACTCCAAGTGCTCCTCAGAAACCTTATACAGAGTCTCTATGAGTCAGAACCAAATCGATGACACTTAACAACAACAACAATAATAGTAACACACCTTTGAACCCCACTGTTTCCTTCATAGGAGCCCTGGTGGTGCAATGCTTAAGTGCTCTGCTGCTGACCAAAATGCCAGCAGTTCAAACTCACCAGCCATTTCACAGGAGAAAGATGAGGCAGTCTGCTTATGTAAAGATTACAGCCTTGGAAACTCTATAGGACAGTTCTGCTCCGTCCGTGGATAAGAATTGATTTGATAGTAATGGATTTAGGCTTCTTGTAAATCTGTGAGACCAACCTCTTTTCCTTGGAAAGAATCTCTAGTGTAAACAATGAAGTCAACGAGAGAAATAGGACTTGTTTCAGAGACAATGACTCACATCAGATTTTGCTTGAAGCCTGTATGTCCTTAAATCGGAGATACAGATTTCACAGCCTTGGGAACCAAGGCAATGGGGACCTTCAGCTTCAACCATTCTGACCATAAAGACAAACAGAATGATAACTGGCAAACACCTTCTTTTTGTCTGTTCTCCTCCTCCACCCCCACAAAGACCTCTAGCTTTTGTTGCCAGAAAAATGACTGCTATCTGCTATTTCGCTTTACCTGGGCAGACGGCGTGTTGGGAAATGGGAAGCCAGAGATGGGATGTTAGGATGCTTTCTCCACAGATGCTGGCTACTTCATGCACTTCAACACCAGCTTGGGCTCAGCAGAAGAGGCAGCCCTGCTGGAGTCTCGGATTCTTTACCCCAAGAGGAAGCTGCAGTGCTTGCAGTTTTTCTACAAAATGACAGGAAGCCCTTCAGATAGACTCGTCGTCTGGGTCAAGAGAGATGACAGCACAGGCAATGTTCGGAAACTGGTCAAGGTGGAGACCTTCCAAGGTACTTAGAGGCATCTAAACAAGGACTGCTCTGTGTACAGTCTGGAATCTTGCTTCTCCAGCTTCCTTTTCTCCTCTTCCCTCGTCTTTCTGACTTCTCCACCTTCCCCTCCCCTTATTCCTCTGTCTCCTCTTTCTATTTGTCTACATCTTTCTCCCTCCTTCAGCCTTCTTGTCCTCCTCTTCTCTAGAACCTTTCACGACCTTTTCTTCTAAGGGCCTAGAATAATGTCTGGTTTATTTTAACCAAAAAATAAATATTTTAACTACTCAAAAATTTCTAGGAGCATGGAGAGTTCAGGTGAGGCTGATATATATTTTGGTAAGAGGACCATTCTTGTGTGTGTGTGTATATATATATATATTTTTTTTTTTTCACTAGCATTTTGGATAAAAAATATGTGTGGGTATGTGTATACATGTATGTACATAATCTTTCCACATTGGTAGTTCAGAGCCAGGACAGAGAAAATGGTTGTTTCAGGGCTGAGGATTTGAAGGTAGGAGAGGTACAGGAATTCATTTACGTTGCTGGGGAGATAGGACCGCAGTGACAATGTTGACTATGTTTGTGCATCCATTTCAGAAAATGAAATGATACCATCTTTTAGTATGCTGAAGTAACTTGAAGCCAACTTGTGAAGTTAGTGAGCTAGAAACCATTTTCAAATATTAATCTTATTATATTTATTTGCATATTCCTAAGTGCTATTTATATATTTCTATTTGAAAAGTCAACATGAAAACCTTAAAATACTAAGCGAGGCAGTTGGATTTCAGGATAATCTGGCTGTAAGTCAAGATCTAGTGCTATCAAGCCAAGTATTTGCTCATTTTGGAAAGGAGGCTCATTTACAACTAGGAAAACAGAGCCAAGCATTTATATTTTTCAATTAAAGTTAGTCCAGAAAAAGGACTGAATTTCACCCTGTTTGTGAAAGGTGGAAATTTCCTTAGAGGATAGTACTAGGTCATTCTGTGGAGCACATGAAAACTACAAATAATGACTTTGAGGGATTTATCATCACTGGAGGAATAGGAATCATTTAAGAGTTAACAATTTGCTATGCTACTAAGGATTGTAAATATTTAATAAGAAAATGTATTAGTGCTTCATTAACATTGATGGGCTGTATTATCACTCACGTCCATATAAATCTAAAAATGATATTCTCATAAGCATAAAATCAACCAAGTGACCTTTCTATGCTTAATTTAACTCATGACACTGCTTATGTTTTGAGGTCTATGAGATTAAAATCGGGTCTGTGTAAAATCTGTGAAAGTACCCTATGAATGAATTCTAAAAAAAAAGTCCATTCCAATATTGACTCACTCCTGAGATTTTCTAAAAAGTTAGTTGACTATTGCTTAGTATTTCTGTGAAAGTCAACTTAAGCTATTTAAGACCATATTCAAATATATTTTAACTTTTGAAAAATGCTTGCATAAAAAATATGTGTGGGTATGTGCATACATGTATGTACATAATCTTTCCACATCAATGTTGTTGTTGTTATGTGCCGTGGAGTCGGTTCCGACTCATAGCAACCCTGTACAGGGTTTCCGAGGATGTAAATCTTTACGGGAGCAGAAAGCCTCATCTTTCTCCCACGGAACAGCTGGTAGTTTCGAACTGCTGACCTTGCGGCTCGCAGTCCGATTCGTAACCACTACACTACCAGAGCTCCACATCAATAGTTACATATAAATGTGTATGTACATATAATGATTATGTATGAACTTAAGGAGCCCTGGTAGTAAAGTGGATTATGAGCAAGACTGTTAACCACAAGGTCAGCAGTTTGAATCCACCAGTAGTTCATCAGGAGAAAGATAAGCCTTTCTGCTCTTGTAAAGATTTGAAGACTAGGAAACCCTATACAGGTTTGCTATGAGTTGGAACCGTCTCGGTGGTACATAACAACCACCACCACCATATATAAACTTATATATGAAATATATAAAATACTGGCATGTAAACATTAGTATGTACCAGCGGTGTTCCATTCTGCTGTACATAGGATTACTATGGATTGGAACTGACTCGAGAGTACCAATCAACAAAACAAAAACAAATATATGTGACCACACATTTTCAGTGAGGCCAGAGCCCTTACAAATGACTCCTTTACAATTCTGAACTAATTGAGATGGGTCTTGCCTCTCAAACATTTTAGCATCTAAACACCTACAATCTGTGGAGCTAAATATGAGCTGAAAATTTTATGATTAAAATGTGAATGAATATGCATTTAATGAAAGTCATCGTGTACCTATTTTAAACTAGACAAGTTACTTAATCAGTGTAAAATAAGGTTGTTTTGAGGACTAAATGGAACACTGTGTGTCAAGTGTTTGGCACACTACCAGATTCATAGTGCTCCATTATCTAAGTGTGTTGACCACAAAATCACAAATGTTATTATCCATTTGTCCTTAGGAGATCTTGATCACAATTGGAAAATTGCTCATGTGACGCTCAGAGAGGAAAAGAAATTCCGCTACCTTTTCCAGGGCACAAAAGGTGACCCCCAGAATTCAAATGGGGGGATTTACCTGGATGACATCTCTCTGATGGAGACACCATGCCCCACAGGAGTTTGGACAGTACGGAACTTCTCTAGGGTTCTTGAGAATACAGTGAAAGGGGACAGGCTCCTGAGCCCTCGGTTCTACAATTCAGAGGGTTATGGTTTTGGGTTGACCTTATACCCTCATGGCAGATCAAACTCCCTCAGCTCTGGCTATACAGGGATTGCGTTTCACCTGTGCAGCGGGGAGAACGATGCTATCCTGGAGTGGCCAGCTGTAAACAGACAGGCAATAATGACTGTCCTCGACCAGGAACCCGATGCTAGGAATAGGATGTCCGCCAGCATGGTGTTTACTACCTCCAAATCCCACACATCTACAGGTAGGTAATTTCAGCATAATTAAAAACTGTCCCATCCAAAGCCTCCCCCCCCCCACACACACATCTGAAAGGACCAGGAGATGTGATTCTTATCCATATAAAAGACATGAACATTTCTTCCACATTGCCTCCTTGGGCATATCAACATAGTCAGTCATGTTGGATTATTCAGATTTCTGGGGCTATCTTTTCTCTCTTCCCTGAATTCACTTATCAAACATCTATTGAGGGTTTGTGATGTAACAAACATGATATGGGGCACTGAGAATACGAGACAATTCCTGCTTCATTGAGCTCTAATTGAGAAGACAGATACAGCTCATCATATGTAAAATGCTCAGATTTGTAAGGCTCTGCACAGAAAGAATGCACTGACTCCTGAAATAGCATTCAATTTTTAAATAAAGAAATACACTTATGCCCATAAAGAAACAGGCATGCTATTTTCCTCAAAAGAAAAGTCTTTCAGTCTTAGAAGGAAAAAGCTAACAGCTATGCCTCCTTCTTCGAGAGGAAGCCAATGAACAGTGGGCAACTGAACATTGACAAATGAGGTTCTCCCCTGTTTCTATTTCTAGCTTTAGTTTTCTTGGCAAGAGTAAAGGACTTAAATTTTTTGGCATAGTTTTTCTGATGTACAAAGCTGTAAATACTCATTAAAGACAAATTGGAAAGTGAACTATGAAAACAGTACTGTGATTTTAAAAAGCAATTATGTTCCCATTACTTTGCAGCATTAAATGACTCTGTCATCTGGGACAGGCCATCCATGGTGGGCTCCTATGACCAGAACTGTAGTTGTTTTAGAAGCATCGACTGGGGCTGGAGTGGTTTCATCTCCCACCAAATGCTAAACCGGAGGAGCTTCCTTAAAAATGATGACCTCATCATTTTTGTAGACTTTGAAGGTACTTGTACTGATTTTTGTAAATCAATAGTCCTATGTGTTGAGTATTTTACTGATGTTCACTGATGTTCAACTCATAGAAGATGGGAGTTTGTGTTTTGTTTCGGTTAGTTTTGAGGTGTTTAGGTTAAAAGAAGAAGAAGAAGAAAAGGAATTGTGAGAGAACCACATTTTATGGACTTGCTCAGGGAGTCTCATCTTTCTTTTAGTTGTCCTTGGTTGAAATTAAAATTTTAGTGTCACCATTTTGACAATTTATCAAATATGACAGTACTGATTTCTATTTTGTTTCAACCAATCCATCCATGCTGGCTTTATGCTTCTTTGTGCAAATTAAATTAAAATGCAGTTGGACTATTTTAAAAACAAAAATAGCTGGCATTCTGAAAATCCGCTGGATAAAGCTGTTCTTCCAAGTTACTCAAGCTGATGTCCAGGAAGGACTGAAAATTTTCTCAAGAGGCGGAAGTTAATCACTATTGTTAAGTGACGTTGAGTCGATTCCGACTCATGGCAACTCTATGTACAACAGAGCATAATCCATTTTGTTGGTGTATGTACAGGTTCTACATGAACACAGTGAAATGTTCTAGGATTCCCATTCTTTGGAATGTTATGGAATTCCTGAATTAATTGTAGTAGGTTATTTATCCCTCTATATTTTTCTTGAAGATATCACTCACCTTAACAAGACTGAAGTTCCCATTAAAAATGCGAGGCTGAGTCCCCAGGACCTCGTTCTCCATGGTCAGGAGCAGAAGATCCCAGAAAAAGGCATAGGGAGAGCCACGTTAGAGGAAGCCCCACTTGGCAGCCCTAACCAGGGGCAGCCCAGCCGACAGAAGCGATCAGCAGCGAACGTGGACCCCATAGAGCACCACGACTGGTCACAGTACTTTAGAGATCCGTGCGACTCGAACCCTTGCCAAAATGACGGCACCTGTGTGAATGTGAAGGGGATAGCGAGCTGCAGGTAGGCTCTGTGGTGGAGCGGCAGTCATGAACTGTGTTTGTTTAATACTGGGAAAACATCCTGTTCTCATTAATATCACTGAATTGTACGTGTAGAAATGGTTGACATGGCAAATGTTTTGTTATATATTGTTGTTGTTGTTGTTGTTAAGTGCCATTGAGTTGGTGCAACTCATAGAGACCCTATATAGGGTCTCTAAGGAGCAGTTGGTGAGTTTGAACCATCGTCCTTGTGGTTCAAGCCGACCTTGTGGTCGCTTTAACCCACAACGCCACAGCAGAACTTCTTTGTTATTTTCTTTTTTTTTAATTTAATTGTGGTGTAATATATATATGATCAACGTTCTGATGTGGCTTTATGGGTTAATGTCCTGGACTGCAAGGTCGGCAGTTCTAGCTTACCAGTTGCTCTTCAGAAATCCTATACATATGTTGTTGTTAAGTGCTGTTGAGTCAGTTCTGACCCACAGTGACACTGTATAACGTTTCCAATTATAGCACAATTAAAATTTTAAAAAAAGAAGAAGAAGAAGATATTGTCTGAAGATTAGGAAATTGATGACATCAGCTGGTCAGATATGATTACCTAGGAACTTTTTGGACCCTACAAAGAAGTGTCCTAGCTTGGTGGGTTTATGCTGGTGTAGGATATGGGTCATACCAGGGCCCAGAAGTCCAACGTGTTCACTCAGTTGGCTTTTAAGTCTTTCTCCTCTTTGAGGCATTGTCAGTACCTTGAATGTTGTTGGAATGTCTAACTCCACCAGCCCAAGCTGGGATTGTAGCCTAGGGACTTTCTAAGGGCCAGATGTGGTTATGACCTGCCACAGTGGGTCCAACCTTAAACTCTTCACTGCCTCTAGAGAGCTCTGGTAGCATAGTGTTTATGAGTTGGGATGCTCACCTCTAGGTCAGCAGTTTGAAACTACCAGCTGTTCCTCAGTAGAAAGGTGAGGCTTTCTGTTCCCATAAACATTTACAGCTTCAGAAACCCTATGCAGGATTGCTATGAGTCAGAACTGACTTCACAGCACACCACCACCAAATAACATGGTTATTTCTAGTTCTATTGTACTATTATTATTAACTCTATATCAATAATGTTTTTGTTGTTGGTAAGTGCTGTCAAATTGGTTCTAACTCATAGTGACCCTGTATAGGGTTTCTGAGGAATGGCTGGTGGGTTTGAACTTGATGACCTTGCAGTTAGTAGTCTAGTGCTATCCTACATTGCCACCCCAGGACACAATAATAGTAATAAGAAAATCTGATTTTTTTTGGCTGCTTGTGATATATCAAGTGATCTCAGCATTATACATCCGTGGTTGAAATGAGTCCTCACAGCCACCCTGTGATATAAGGGCTCTGATTATCCTTATTTAATGCATAAGAAGGTTGAAGTTCAAAGAAGTAAAGTAGTTTGTCTGAAATATCCCAGATTAAATGCTGGAGCTGGGACTTGAACCCAAGTCTGTTTGCACTCAAATAAACCAAGCTGGGACTTGAACTCAAGTCTGTTTGTCTGTACCCAAAACAAATCCACTGTTGTCAAGTCAGTTTTGACTCACAGCGACCCCATAGGAGAGAGTAGAACTGCCTCGTAGAGTTTCTGAGGCTGTAAATATTTTTAAAACAATTTTACGTTTTGCTTTTTGTTATGTGTTCAGTGAAGGTTTGCAGCACACATATTGTTGCTGTTGTTCAGTGCCATTGAGTTGGTTCCAACTCATGGTGACCCCGTATAGGGTTTCCAAGTAGTGGCTGGTGGGTTTGAACCACTGAATGATTGCAATCCATCAAGGTAACATCACTTATTCCACGTCCTCCCTGTGCTTCTAGTTCCCATTCATCCTTCTTTCCCCACCCTTGTGAATTTTGTCCTTAGGAAAATGCTGCCCTTTTGATCTTGAATGGTTGGCCATTTTTTGTTGTTGTTGTCATGTGCCGTTGGCCATTTTATTGGTGATTATCTCTTTGGTGTTGTTGTCTTCCCTGTATACCAGGGGTGATCCTTTATGTCTCAGCCTGTTCAATGATTCCTTTCCCAAACACCTGAAGCATAGAGTTTATGGAATAATTTCCTCTTAGGTAATACTTTGTTGTTGTTAATTGACAACTCATAACCACCCTGTATAAGGTTTCTGAGGATCAGCTGATGAGTTTAAACAGCTAATCTTACAGTTCAAACCAACCTTGCAGTCCAGTACTTCTCCTGTAAGTAATACTAGTACAATGAAATAGTTTGAGGTGAACTGAATCAAAAAGGACCACTGGTAGCTCTGTGTGACATATTCTGCTCCCGTAAAGATTAACAGCCTCGGAAACCCTGTACAGGGTCGCTATGAGTCGGAACCGACTCCACAGCACATAACAACAACAACAACAACCACAAAGTCAGGATTCAAACCCACCACCCTCCCTGAAGCTGATTTCCCCCATAAACATTTATAGTTCTATAGAGTCCTGGTATGATGCTATAGGATAAGTACTGGACTGCTAACCACAAGGTCAGTAGTTCAAACCCACCAGCTGCTCCTTGAAAACCCTATCCAGGATTGCTATGAGTTGGAACATACTCTACAGCATTTAAAAATAACAACAGGGTCACTATGAGTCAGAATCAACTCAATGGCAGAGGGTGGGGTCAGGAGTTCTGGTGACACAGTGGTTAAAGTGTTCGGCTGCTAACTAAATGGTCAGTGTCACTCCCTGGGAGGAGGCTGTGGTAGTCCACTTCTGTAAAGATTACAGCCTTGTGGCATCATACTCACCTTACAGTGCTATTTGGTTTTCATTGAAGTTACTTAGAAATGTCCATCCCAGTAAAGTACTAAGTCAGACTCTATCTGGAGAATTTCCCCTATAGCTATTGTTGTTGTTGTGAAGTACTGTTGAGTCGGTTCAAACCCATAGCGACCCTGTATAGGGTTTCCAAGGAGTAGCTGGTAAGTTTGAACCACCAACCTTACAGTTCAAACAGCTTTTCAGTCTGATGTATTAACCCACAGTGCCACACCAGGACTCCCTGTAGCTATTAGTCTGAGTCTGTATCAAGCCCCAAATCCATTTCCTGTACCTTCCTCCAGGCCTTGATACCTTGGACCAAGGATATGGGTCTTAGGCATCCTGCCTGGGTTCAAACCTCAAGAGTGAAATGCTTTTCTCATCATGTGACCTTGAGCAAGTTATGTAACAATTGTGTAATTTGAGGATAACAACTGTGTGATACAGCCTTCCCATTCAGAGGGTTGTTGGGATACAATTAATGGATTCATACAAAATCCTTTAAATGGGAAAAGATGCTCTTGTTGCTGTGGTGTTATTAAAAAGCTCTTAAGGCTCAGGTGGCTCCTACATACTCCATGTGTCCTGTCTCCCCAGGTGCATCTCTGGACAAGCCTTCTTCTACACAGGGGAGCACTGCCAGGTCATGCAGGTGCATGGCAGCATCTTGGGGCTGATGATCGGAGGCCTGGCTGGTACCATCTTCCTGACCATCACCATCTTCTCTGTCCTTTCCCAAAAGTCAAAGCAGTGACTTGTCTGAGGACATGAACCAGGCTACAGGAATGCTTCCTCCATCAGACTCTCTCTTTCTGTGGTCTGTGCAGTCTGGAGTGGGTTTTCTAAGCTTTGCTCTCTGAGGACCAAGGCTTTTAGACTCAAGTCTTTCTGTTCTCTACCCTCAGCGTACCCCCACGTGGTTCTTCTACCCTGCTATGTGCCTCTTTAAAATATCTAGCAAGTCCTGGTACAGCACCCACCATACTGGTTTATTTAATTGAATGTCGTTTCCACAGACTGTAAGCTCTAGGTGAGCAGGGACTTGTCCCTATTTGTCATGCTAGCCTTGATGCCTGGAACCATGTCTAGCTAACACATTATAAGTACTCAATAAATGTTGAATGAATGACTTTCTAAACTCTCTTTTTCTACTGCAGATTAAGATATGAGGATAAGTCAAAAAGTGTTGCTACTAGTTTTTCCCAGTTCAAGTGTTTAAATGCGTTAAAATTTGACTCTGTTATAAGTGGGTGGATGTTCACAATGCAGAGGTGTATAGACCAAATGGAGGATATGTTGAAAAACAGTAGATTCACATCGATATTTTTGTTTAATGAAGATTTCTATGATTTTTTATAAAGATTTTTTGACTTACCCTTGAATGTATGATAAAATCTATATATTGATTGTGTTGTTGTTGTGGTTATGTGCAGTGGAGTTGGTTCCAACTCACAGCCACCCTGCACAGGGTTTCCAAGGCTGTAAATCTTTATGGGAGTAGAAAGCCTCATCTTTCTTCCGTAGAACAGCTGATAGTTTTGAACTGCTGACCATGAGATTAGCAGCCTGATTCATAACCACTAAGCTACCAGAGCTCCTTTCACTGAGACATAATGGTGTTGTGTGTTAAATTTTAGGTAAAGCATCCTCTGAGCCAGAGGAACTGATAGTATTGTTTACCTCCTCTTGAATTCTGAGGAAAGGCAAGTCTAGCATTACATGTAAGTGTGTGTGTGTGTGTGTGTGTGTGTGTGTGTGTGCGCGTGTGCAGGTAGGTAGGGGTCAGGGTTGTTTCTCTGATCTTTTCCAGATATAAAATATATTTTATATTTTGATAATATATGCATTATAATAGTAGCAAACTGAGGGTATCAGGCAATGCAAAAATTAAAGCAGCATTTTAAAGATGCTTAAAGGGCCAAAAAATGTTTATCCATTAGTAATCACAACATGGAATGTATGAAGTATGAATCTAGGAAAATTAGAAGTTGTCAAAAATGAAAAGGGAGGCATAAAGATCGCTATCCTAGGCATTTGTGAGCTAAAATGGATTGGTGTGGGCCATTTTGAATCAGACAATCATGTGGTTTGCTATGCAAAGAATTTCAAATGGAAGAGAAATTGGGCCCCACTGATTATCAAAAAGAACATTTCAAGGTCTATCTTGAATGATGTATAGCGTTATTTGTGATAGGATAATATTCATATGTCTATAAGGAAAACCAATTAATTGGTTATTCAGATTTATGCACCAACCACTAAAGCCAGTAATGATGAAATTGAAGAACTCTACCAATGTCTTCAGTCTGAAATTGATCAAACTTGCAATCAAGATGCATTGATAATTACTGGTGATTGGAATGTAAAAGTTGGAAGCATGATAGAATCTGGTAAGACCAGACTTATTCATTGAAAATACATTTTAAAACCAAGATAAAATATGGCTATACACATGTTGCTGTTGTTATTAAGTGCCATGGAGTGTGTTCCAAATTATAGTGACCCTGTACAGGGTTTCTGAGGACTGGCTGGTAAGTTTAAACTGTTGACCTTGTGGTTCAAACTGACCTTGCAGTCCAGGGCTTATCCTACAGTTCTATATCAGAACTCCAAAGAACTATACACATGGACCTCACCAAATGGAACACACAGGAATCAAATTGCTTGTGTTTGTGGGAAGTTGGTGGACTGGGTTGTGTGTGCCAGGGCTGTATTCTATCACCATATTTATTCAATCTGTACACTGAGTAAATTATCTGAAAAGCTGTATTGTATGTAGAAGAACGTGGCATCAGGATTGGAGGAAGACTCATTAACAACCTGCGATATACAGATGATGCTTGCTGGATATGAAGAGGACTTTATACACTTACTGATGAATATTAAAAACAAAACATTCAAGGGGGTCCTTCAACCCCAAGGAAAAAAAAACAAAAGAACCAAAAACGGGCCAAAAAAAAAAAACAAGAAAAGTCGAGAAAAGACTGAAGTAGTCAAAGACATCATTTTGCTTGCTTGGATCTACTATAAATACTCATGGAAGCAGTAGTCAAGAAATCAAACAGCGTATTACATTAGGCAAATCTGTTGCATAAGACCTCTTTAAAATGTTCAAGAGCAAAGATGTCAGTTTGAAGACTAAGGTGCACCTAACCTTGGTATTTTCAATAGTCTCATATGCATGTAAAATTTGTACAATGAATAAGTAACACTGTAGAAGAATTGATTCATTTGGTTTATGGTGTTGGAGAAGGATGTTAAAAGTTTCATGGGCTGCCAGAAGAACAAACAAATCTGTGTTGAAAGAAGTATAGCCAGAATGCTCCTTAGAAGCCATGATGACTAGAGTTTGACTCTTAAGCTTCAGACATATTATCAGGAGGGACCAGCCCCAGGAGGACATCATGTGGTAAAGTGGAGGGTCAGTGAAAAAGTGGAAGATCCCCAATGAGATGGATTGGTACAGTGGCAGCAGCAATGGGCTCAAGAATGAAAAGGATTGTGAGGATGGTGCATGACGGGACAGTGTTTAATTCTGTCGCTATGAGTCCGAATCAACTCCATGGCACCTAACAACAACAACAATAAATTTCATAGAAGGAGCCCTGGTAGTGCAGTGGGCTAAGTGTCAGATTGCTAACCACAAGTGAACCCCACCAGCTGTTCAAATGGGAGAAAAATGAGGCTGTCAGCACCTGTAAAGATTTACAATCCAGAAACTCCAGAAAGCGGTTACACTCTGATCTATATAGTGTCACTATGTGTCAAGTCCTGGTGTGGCACTGTGGGTTAATGGGCTGGACTGCAAGATCGGTTTGAAATTCAACGTCGGTGGTTCAAGCTCACCAATCACTCCTTGGAAACCCTATACAGGGTCACTACGAGTCAGAATCAACTCGATGGCACTTAACAACCACAAAGTCATGTCGGAATTGACACGATGGCAGTGGGTTTGGTTTAATTCTCATAGATGTCTTTCCTTGCTGATGTGTCTGAAATGAGAAAACACACAGAAGGAAACAGAACCACAAAAGAATAGAGAGACTTCTGAGACTACTCTTGGAGTTCCTGAATCCAGCTATCCTTCAAGGTAGATTAATCTAGTAGCTTTTGCAGTTGAAGTTCCTGTGTATTTTCCCCAGAGATACAGAGGGACTTCAAAAGTTGGTGGAAAAATTCCAATATATTTTAATTACATTTTTTTCATGTACTTGTTGAAGTCTCCTAGTATTTATATACTAAGTCTCATCTCTCCTTGAGGGTTCCCCCCTGCCCCAGCTAAAGGAACCTCAGACATGAAGGAAAATACACAAATAGTGTGTCTTAGTTAGCCCGTATCACCATAACAGAAATGCCACAAGTATGTACCTTTAACAAACCAAAATTTCTGTTCTCATAGTTAGGAGCCTAGAGTGTGACTTTAGTGGGATGTCCTTCCTTGTTGGTAATCCTAGAGTTTCTTGGGGTTCCTTGGAGTCTGTCTTGCTCCGTGCGTGTATCTTGGTGAATATTCTGGTTTTTGACAACTCGGAGGTGATTAGGGTAAGGAATCATCTTAGATTGGTATGATCTCACTGACGTAACACAAGAAAACCACTATTTCCAAACAGAGTCACATCCACAGGCACAAGGGCCAGGATTCATTTGGGGAGTACAATTCAATATAATGGACTATTTTGAAGGAGTGGAAGTCCTGGTGTGGTGCTGTGGGTTAATGTGCCAGACTGCAAAGCCATTTGAATTGCAAGGTTGGCAGTTCACACTCACCAGCTGCCCCTTGAAAACCCTATACAGGGTTGCTATGGGCTGGAATCGACTCGTCGGCCCTTAACAACAACAACAACAATATTTTGAAGGAGTATGAACAACACATCCAAGGCACAGGACATTCTCCCACAGTCAGACATTGTCTGCTTCCTTATGCAAGTACAGGCCAGTTTGTCCCTCTGCTCTGAGGACCTGGCCTGCCTGGGCAGTTGGCCTTGTTTACTTCTCCTTGGTCTTCTCGGATGACACTTTGGATAGTGAGTCAAGGGCAGCACCTTCTTCAGTGTGTTCTCAGAGGCAAAGCTAGCACCTTACCAGCTGGACTTAGCTGCTGGCTGCTGGTCAGATAGCCCTGGGACAGCTGCATGATTTGAAAATGAAAATCCAGTTCAGCAGCAGCTTTTGATGGATAGATTAGGAAAGGGAATAACCCTATCCAATCCCTTTGCAGCTGCATAGATGGAAACATTGTTAAATATATTCCTTGAAATAATGGAGGTCATATCTGGGGTTGTTTTCTGCTTTACCTTTGGTTTCATAAAGAAGGTCCAGTCAGTGATGGGGAAGAAAGGAAGAAAGAAAAGAGGGAGCTAGCCAAGATAGTATGTCTCTTTTATACCTGCTTGTAAATACACATTACACACTGATATCAAGTGAAGTATGTATGGTGGATTTACATACTTCATACGTTGTTTTTGTTGTTGTTAGGTGCCATCGAGTGGATACTGAATCATAGTGACCTTATGCACAGCAGAACGAAACATATGAGTCGGAACCGACTCCACGGTACTTAACAACAACTTCATACATACTAACCTACATTCCTTTCTGACTTCCCTTTCCCCTCAAGGATCTTAATGTAATAGCGTTAGGAGGTGGGGAGTGAGTGACTCTTTCGTTCCTGGTTCCCATCATGCAAACGGTCTTGGCTCCACCTTTGCTCTGTCCAAATACCCGCAAAGCACTTCTCATTTTGCCTTCACAGAGGAGTCATCACAAGTTTAACATTTGGATTGTTTGATATCCTGGATGGCTCAGCTGCTAACCAACATGTTGGAGGTTCAAGTCCACACAGAGATACCTAGGAAGAAAAACCTGCGGATCTATTACTGAAAAAATCAGGCACCGACAAGCCTATGGAGCACTATTCTACTCTGATGCATATGTGGTTGTCATGAGTTGAGGTCAATAGTGGGTTTTGGGATGCAGTTTCAGGAAGGACCTTGGTAAAGTGGAGGGTCAGCGAAAATGAGGAAGACAACACAAAGAGTTGGATTGGCACAGTGACAGCTACAGTGGGCCCAAACATAACAACAACTGTGAGGATGAAGCAGGACCAGCCTGCATTTCGTTCTGCTGTGCATAGGGATCTCTATGAGTCAGAAATGACACCAGGGCACCTAACAACAACAGCGACAAACAGGATGTATTATAGAGAAGGTAGGGCACCACCGCTTGAGGCCCACCAGGTGGCGATCAAGCTACAGGAGAAGCGCTAGTGTTGTCGAAGAGAAGCTGACCAAGGAGGCCAGCTTTCACTTACGGTTGTTGTTAAGTGATGTCAAGTTGGTTCTGACTTACAGTGACTCTGTAAAGGGTTTCCCAGGGCTGGCTGGTGAGTTTGAACCACCAACCTTGAAGTTCAAACTGACCTTGAGGTAGAGTGCTTATTCTGTGGCGCCACGCCAGTGTTCCGTCCCTTATTAGCCCAGCTGGAAATTTCTGTCAGGGTTGCTTTGGCTTCTTCTGTCTGTGGGTGACAGCTGTGAAGCAGCTCCCGGGGACATTCCCCGGGCATGGGAAAATGTCCACCATTCCAGATAAACAGTAAATGCACGTACAATTTTCCTTGGTTAATCACCTCTTCCCACGACAACAGGGCTGGTTATTAGAATACAGAGGAGTCTTCGGAGCTAGTGAAAACTGGCTCCCAAAGAGGCAGGACCCAAACTCCCTCTTGGGTAGTGTTGTTTAGTGTCGGAAGTGGGATGTGACAGCATCTCCCCATGACTCGTCCAGCCAGTTCCTATTCTTCTCATGCTGAGAAATAGCCTTTTTTTTTTTTTTTTTTGAGTTCCTGGGTTTTTCCTGACTAATATCTCATAGTCACCATAATATCTTATTTCTGGCTCAGTACTGGGGAATTAACATACTGGTGTGCAAAGGAGCTCAGGTGTGCTCTTTCCATCCATGTGGGTACAATGACATCACCTGAACCCTGGCTCAACATGTCCATCACAAAATTTACACGAAAAAAATTTTTAAAAAATGATTGCATTCTATTTGTAGGACATTATGAGCAGTCTCCAGAGTCCTGCTGTAGCGCCATAGGATAAACATTCGACCTCAAGGGCGGCTTGAATCGCAAGGTCAGCAGTTCAAGCTCACCAGCTGCTCCTCAGAAACCCTATACAGGGTCGCTTTTTGGAGATAAATGACCGGTGTCTGGTACAGAGTGGGTTTCAGTAACTGTGTACAACTTTCCTCCTTTCATGGAGTTCTGCTGGCAAAGTGGGGTAAGCATCAGGCTGCTAATCACAAAATCAGCAGTGCAAACCTACCAGTTGCTTTCAGGAAGGAAGATGTGACAGTTTCTCCCTTAAAATTTGCAGTCTTGGGAACCGTAAGGAGCTGTAGTACTCTGTCCTGTGGAGTCACTAGAAGCCAGAATTGAGTCCATGGCAGTGGTTTTTAGATTTCCTCCTGTTTTCCTCTGTCCCCTCCATACTCATAGACAGAAAAAAAAAAAAGCCCATGAAACTTATCTCCCCTCTACAATGTGCTAGATGATAAATACTAATACCTCTTTGTTCATGAGGAAATGAAGAAAGGCGGAGTTGGAGTAGAACCCTTACCTTCTTGGGTTAGTAAATGGAAAGTAGTCAAGCGCTCCAGGGTGGGCTCAGCCTCAGTACCAGAGATGGGAAAAGAAGACGGACTGGAAAAACCATGGCTGTGACCAGGGGCCAGTTCCAGTCCCTTGTTCTGGGCTAGTGCTTGGCACCTACAGAGATGAGGCTGCTTGGTGTTACTGCTGGCTTCCTCTGAAGCACAGGTGCACCTTGGAGTCTGCCATCTGGGCCTATTTGATGCTGGGGTTCTTCCGGGAACCCACTAATCACTGTCATGAAGCTTTCCTCCTCTTTATTTTCCTCTGAGACTCCAGGCCTGGCTTGAAGCAAGTTAAAAACACACGGGTGGCTCACATTGTAGTTCTACTGGACAGTGGCTGAAAAGGTATTGAGAATTGTTGCATCTTCAGGGGGTGCCCCCATCTTCAGAGAGCCCCTAAAGGTACCTCGAGTTGCTGTGAAGGCCTGGGCCTTTGAGGAACCTTCCAACAGCCTTTGGTAATGGGGTTCAATATGTGTCCATGGGATTATAAGTGCTAAGAAATTCCTGATGCCACAGCATTGGGAGGAAGTGAAGAGGGGCTAGACTCTGGGGCAGCATGGGAGTTCAGTCAGAAGGCATGCCTCTGGGTAGTATTGTTAAAATTATCCAATATGTTCTTTGTAACAAGAAAAACCATCTTGTCACATACAGGATTGAGGGGAATCTTCAAAGTAGATGATTTTTCCAGTACTACCTCATCTAGGAGTCCTGGTGTGGTGCTGTGGGTTAATGCACTGGACTGAAAAGTCAATTTGAACCACAAGGTTGGCAGTTCAAGCTTACCAGTCGCTCCTCAGGAACCCTGTACAGGGTCACTGTGGGTTGAAACCGACTCGACAGTACTTAACAAACAACAAAACCTCAGCTTATCACGAGTATCTAATGAGTTGTGCTCTGCCCTTCCTGATCCTTCTGACGACAGCCTACACACCCAAGAAATCTCAGTGCGACCTGCTCTGTGGTCAGCAGAGCCCCTGAGAGCCTTCTGTGGTGAGCATCCCTCTGCTGCAATAAAAGCAATAGTTAAGTCAACTGATGGGAATTCTCTTACTTGCATAATATTTGACAAAATGTTTCATATAAAATATAAGTCTAACAATAGATCAAGGACCAACCCAACAACCCACTGCTATCAAATTGATTCTGAGTCATAGCGATGGTGCAGGGCAGACTAGAACTGCCCTCCGAGAGTTTCCAAGGCTGTTATCCTTACAGAAGCAGACGGTCACATCTCTCTCACACAGGGTGGATGGTGGGTCCAAAGTGTTGAGCTTCAAGTTAGCAGCTGAGTGCTTAATTGGTACACTACCCGAAATCCTCGCCCAAGAGCCAGAGGGTTAATAAAAGAGCAAGGTAAAGGGAGAAAGATGACTTTCTGTTCCAGGATCTGTGTTCTTCCTGCTATGACTCAGTTTTATTTTTATTATTAAGTACAAGGAAGCCTGGTGAGTTTGAACCGCTGTCCTTGGAGTTCAACCTGATCTTGTAGTTCAGTGTTTTATCCCATAGTGCCACACCAGGACTCTTAAGACATAAAACTCATTCTCTAAGAAATAAAGTTTCTAGACTTCCTTTCTCTTAGGGAAAACATGACACTGATTTTATAAGGTCCAAGCTCCAAGGATCTGAGGAGGATTTTTCAGGCCGTGTTGAAAGGATACGAGTTGCATGTTGTTGCAGTTAGGTGCCATCAAGTCAATACTGACTCGTACAGACCCTATGCACAGCAGAGCAAAACACTACTCAATCCTGTGCCAACCTCACAGCCGTTGCTACATTTGAGCTCATCACTGCTTCCACTGTGCCAATCCATTTCTCTGACCCTCTACTTTACCTAGCATGATATCCTTCTCCAGGGACTGGTCCCTCCTAACAGTATGTCTGAAGTATGAGAGATGAAGTCTGGCCATCTTGGCTTCTAAGAGCATTCTGGCTGCACTTCTTCTAACACAGACTGGTTTCTTCTTTTGGCAGTCCATGGTACCTCTATATAGACAGGAGGTATTTGGGAACTGTGGAATTCTGTGACCCACCCAACCCTGACTACCATGGGTGAAGTCTCTTTGTAGACCAACCTAGATTATGGGGTACACACCCTGTTTTAAATTTCTTTTTCTAAACTGCTATCGGTATACAGCTGGCAGCAGGGATAAATAGCAGAGATAGTTTGCTCTAGCTTGTACTATCCAATGTAGGACCCATCGGGGTAGGGAACTTTTGTTGTGCCAAGGGCCATTTGGATATATATAATATTCATGGGCCTTACAAAATTATCAATTTAAAAATTAGCCTGCTATAAAGTGATGGCTGGAACTCTGAGTGTCTTGGCAGGGGCAGACGAAATGTTTTCTCAGACCTTGTACAGCCTGCGGGCCAGATAGTCCCCACTGCTGCTCTAACCTCCTGCGGCTCCTGAGCACTTGAAGTGTGGCTTGTCTTCACTGAAGCATGCTGTAGGTGTGAAATATGCAACGAATTTGAAGACTTTATACAAAGACTGAAATGTCTGATTAACATACTCCGTTGCTTTTGAGATGATCAAATGTTGACTATATCGGTTTATAAAAAAAATCTTTAGGAAATCAATTTCACTCATTTACTTTTGTGTGGCCTCTCAAAAAGTTAAAATACAAGTGCGACTCCTATGGTAGTACTACTAGACAGTTCCAAGAAGGCTGCATAAAGTTTTACCCAAAGTGCTCATAGGAAAAATGCTTTTCTTCTTGTTGATATGAATCAAATAGAATTTTCATAAAGCTGGGAAAGGGGAGGAGTCTTCAAAACACAAAAGTATCTTCCTTTTGTATGAGGCACACATTATGTTAAAAAGAAATCAGCCAAGTAAGCAGAAAATTCCAGACAACCTGCTATGATAGGATAGCCTCCCTGTCTGTTGAAATTTGCATATGTTCCCAGTCTGAAGGAAGCTTGAAGGGTGAGCCCTGTCCATTACTTTTGAAGGACTGAGAGGACCAGATGTACAAAAGCTTAGAGTCCTGGCTCTCACCTGTCGGCTCAAGCCTCTGATTGGTGGCCTAAATGTCACTTTACCTGATTCACCAGACACACACCACGCCTGGAAAGGTTCCCAGCTTCTGGAGTGGTCACCTCTTTTCAACAATCAAGGTTTTCCAAACAGCATCCTTTCCCCGAGTTTCATCATTTTGAAGTTGAAAGGTGACTTCTCATGTTTGCACATGCAGTGGACAGGATACAGGGTAACACAGAGTCGTCTGCAGCCTCGGAGCTGCACAACTAATGTGCCCTAAGTGATCACCATTACTCAAAAGGCAACGTTACAGCCCCCACTCCACAGCTAATACGTGGCACTGAGTCTGCAGAGAAACACTGAGCCCTTCATTGGTTTTGCTTTGCTTGTTAATTTCTTAAAAAACACATTGATGAATAATCCAGGATCATCCTCTCTCCCATTCAGGGACATGTGAATATGACGGGCTAGCTCTTCCTTGGTGAGATTACATTATATGGCTGTAGTTTGTTGTTGCTAAGTGCTGTTGAGTAGGTTCTGATTCATATCCACCTTGTATAGGGTTTCCAAGGAGCAACTGGTGGTTTTGAACTGCCGACCTTGTGGCTCAAATTGACCTTGCAATCCAGTGCACTATCCTACAACAACACACCAGGACTCCAACCTTGTATGGCAGATATCATTAGAATCCCCAATCAGCTGACTTTGATTTAATCACAAGGGAGATTATTCCATGTCCAGACACAATCCAATGAGCATTTTAAAGGAGGTTCAGAGGTCAGAGTCAGAGATGATCTCCTGTTGGCGTTATGGAAGCAAACTGCCCTGTCCTTGAAAAGGGCCACTTGGCTTGGAATGGCTGGCAGACATGAGGGCTTGAAAGCCTCATTCCTACAAATACAAGGAATGGAATTCTACCAAAAATTAATGAGTTTGAAAGATGAACTAAATCTTGAGATAAGGCCAGTGCCTGGTTGGCTGATGCCTTACTTTGAGCCTGGTGAGAACCTGAGCATCCCGCCCAGGGGTGCACTGGTGGTACAGTGGTTAAGAACTGGGCTGCTAACTGAAAGGTTGGTGCTTCAAACCCAGCAGGTGTGCCACAAGAGAAAACTGTGGCGGTCCACTCCCATAAAGATTACAGCCTTGGAAGTGGATGTGGCGTTGTATGCTGTCCTGTAGCTGTAAGGTTGATATGAGTTGGAATAGGATTTTTTTGTTGCTGTTAGCTTAGCCCAGTCTTCTGACCTACAGAAACTGTGAGTGTTGTTTCAAGCTGCTAACTCTGTGATCATTTTTGTTAAATGCCATTGAATTGGTTCCCCCTCATAGAGATCCTGTGCGCAGCAAAACGCAACACTGTTCTGTCCTGCCACATCCTCATACTTCTTGTTACATTTGTTACTGCCACTGTGTCAATTTATTTCTCTGGGGATCTTCTTCTTTTTATCAAGTATGATGTCCCTCTCCAGGGACTAGTTCCTTCTGATAACATTTTCAAAGTATGAGAGACAAAGTCTTGCCATCCTGGTTTCTAAGGAGAATTCTGACTGTACTTCTTCCAACACAGATTTGTTTGTTCTTCTGGGAATCCATAGTATTTTTAATCTTCTCCAACACCATAATTCAAATGCATCCATTCTCCTAAGGTCTTCCTTACTCATTGTTTAACTTTCACATGCATATTGTTGTTGTTAAGTTCCGTCAAGTAAGTTCTGTATAAGGATTCTGAGGAGTAGCTGGTGAGTTGAACATCCAACCTTGTGGTTCAAGCCAACATTGTTGTCCAGGGCATAGTCGGTTTGAACCGCAAGGTCATCAAGTTATTTATTGGTCCAGCGGTGAGAATTTTTGTTTTCTTTACATTAAGGTTCAATTCATACTGGACTGTAGTCTTTTATCTTCATCTGTATTTTAGGTCCTCTTCATTTCCAGCTAGAAAAGTTGTATCATTTGTATATTGCAGGTTGTTAATGAATCTTCTTCCAATCCTGATGCCACGTTCTTCTTTATATAATCCAAATTCTTGCATCATTTGCTCAACATACATTTTAAATAAGTATGGTGAAAGAATACAACCTTGGCACACACCTTTCCTGATTGTAAACCATTCACTGTTCCCTTGTTCTGTTCTAAAGACTGTCTCTTGGTCTATGTATAGATTCTTCATGAGCACAATTGAGCAACTAAGTGTTCTGGAATACCCATTCTTTGCAACATTATTCATAGTTTATCATGATCCAAACAGTCGAAAGCCTATACATTGTCAGTAAAGCACAAGTAAACATCTTTCTGGTATTCTCTGCTCTTAGTCAAAATCCATCAGATGTCAGCAATGATATCTCTGGTTCCACATCCTCTTCTTAATTTGGATTAAATTTCTGGCAGTTCCCTATTAATATACTGTTGAAACCATTTGTGAATTATATTCAGCAAAATTTTGCTTGCATGTAATATTAATGATACTATTGCTAATGTGCTGTAGAATAAGTACTAGACTGGAAATCACAAGGTTGGCAGTTCAAATTCAGCAGCCTCTCTCAGAAACCTTATACAGGGTTGCTGTGAGTCAGAACTGACTCGGCGGTACACAACAATACAATGTAAATATAGGATCAGTTTGCAAATATATAATAATAGGCTGCTAAAGGAATTCATACATCTCTACAATGAAAATTCCAATTAAGCCACACATCAATGTCAAAACAGACTTTTATTTTGTTTTACAGACAGTTTCTGTTAGCTTAATTTCCAGGACTATTATTTAAACCCTCTGTGAGCTGCTAACTCACCAATGGTGAGTGAGAGTGTTAATGGTTCTAGGAAAGACATCAGCCCTGTCAGCCAACTGAGATCAGCTGGGAACATCTGGCATCTCCATGCCTGGAAAATGGAAGGGTATCTATTTGGAGAATGGAGCTAGGCTCTGGATGATGTAAGTATGCCTGATAGAGCAGCAATAGCATACTGCAAAAGACCATATAACGTATATAAACGTCACAAGATCTCACTAGATAATATCTTGTTATAAACATGGAAAGGAAATGGTTGTCTGTTGGTATACTATGAAGACATGACCTAAAATTAAGGAGCTCTGGTAGCGTAGTGGTTACGAATCGGGCTGTGAACCATAAGGTCAGCAGTTTGAAACTACCAGCAGTTCCGCGGGAGAAAGAGGAGGCGTTCTGCTCCTGTAAAGATTTACAGCCTCGGAAACCCTGTGCAGGGTCGCCACGAGTCGGAACCGACTCCACAGTACTTAACAACAATTCTAGAAGGCTATAGCATCTAATTGCAAAATTAACATCTTTTTTTTAAAAAGCTGGACACCTAATAATTCCTGTTGCTATTTAAAACAAAACAAACAAACAAACAAAAAAACTTAAGAAAGCTATATCTGCTCCAAACTTGTCCATTGTTTTGGACATGTGGGAATCAGACTTCTGGTAGCCTGTGTCACTGAACTTTCTCTTTGGGGTGTAAGGTTCCCGTTTGACATTAACTCTCATGCCACCATCAAAATGCATCCCACCCACGCCTATTTCTGAGACCACTGTCTTTGTTCCACTTGCCTCAGAATTAACTGCCCTCACTCCCATCTGCACTTAATGATTACTGTAATTGTTTTCCCATCTCAGGGTAACTTTTTCTTTTTTTTCTGAAACCTCTCACACTGACCTCTGCCCTATTTAAGCAACAAAAGGTTATCAGTTCACAGAGTGTTTATTTCTGGCCTTAATAACCTACATCCTAAAAACCTCATGTACTTTACCTCTTCTCCCATAAAAGCAATAAGAAATGCATTACCATTTGGTAAACATGGTAGATACATGACTCATTCAAGAGAGGACGTGATTCTGTGTTTTACCCTGGATTTATAGTATGCCCAGAGAATATTTTTGTAGCTTGTATTAATTGTTTGTTTGTGAATGCTCACATCTTACAACCTTTCAGGCAGAAGCACAGCTATCCTTTGGAAGAAAACTGTTAATGGAAGTAAATTTGAACCAACTTCACTCACTGAGAAATGTCAAGAACATGGGGACACACTGAGCGATTTAAAAGGGAACTGATCACATCTCACTTTGCCCCCACACAAGAACCCATCTTCCTCCTTCCTTCAGAAATCTGCTACTAATAACTTTACAATTGTTGCTAATTGAAAACTGAAGACCTCGGGGCCAGGTGAGGCTCCTGCTATATTGACTGCTGGTCTCTCTTACCATTTTGAATTCAACTCTTATTTTCAAATCTTCTTGGGAAAGGGCAGTGGTTGAATTATGCATCTTGATTTGGGGCAGAAAATTAGCAAGTACTTCTCAAACATTTTTGTTTTTATAGTTTTCCTGGAATTGGTTCCAATGGTGTGGCTTGTAAGATAGTGACATATGCTTGCCTCTGTGTGTTTAAGTGTGTGTGATGGGATAAGCCAATGTGTATTAGTTTACGAATGTGGGCAGAGGTCCAGGTCTACATCCTATGGAATTTTCAATTGACGGAGGTTCCCATTCAGAACATCAACCCCAATGATCCCCAAGGGACTAAGGTTGATGGAAGTTCAGTGTGTCTTATTCCTTTGCATTTTTAAATATGAGAATCACTTCCTCCTCTTAAGTGTTCTTTGTTCATGTCATGATTGCCAGGTTAACACTGTTCTATAACCCTGGCTCAGTTCTCCCTGATATAACTCCAGAAACCAAGTCCAATTCCACATCAGACAGTCATTTTATTGCTAATACTGTTGTTGTTAAATGCCATCGAGAGGGTTCCAACTCATAGTGACCCTGTATAGGGTTTCTGAGAAGCAGCTGGTGGGTTTGAACTGCCAACCTTGTGGTTAGCAGTCCAGTGCTTTTCTTCCCCTAAAGTCTAATTCACTTGATCTCCCAACCTTAGCCCTTAGCTCTGTCTTCTTGGTACTAAGCTCTGCCCAAAGTTGGTAATTCTCCTGTGAACTTGATCTGCATTCATAGACTAACAGTCATTTTAGGGACATTAAGTAAGTAATGCACTTACTTTAGGGACATTAAGTAATGCACCATACATTTGGGAAATTTATGTTACAATTCTTAGACAAACATGGGAATGAATGTCTACATCATTTTTCAAATGCATAGATATAAGAAGCTCATCAGTTTTAACCATTATTAGGGCAGCTAACTGTCCATCTTGGAGTCTTGGTGTGGTGCTGTAGGATAAGCACTGAACTGCTAACCACAAGGTCAACGGTTCAAACCCACCAGCCCTTCCTTGGAAATCCTATACAGGGTGGCTATGAGTTGGAACCAATTCAACAGCACTTAACAACATCTGTGCCTTTTACACTCCATTAGTTTCCCTTTCTATGAAAACAGTAGAAATATAAAATAAAGAACACAAGGAAGAGAATTTTTAAAGAGTTAATATATTAGAAGAAAACTCTTTGAACCTCAATATATAATTGCGGAGTATCAACGTCTTTGGTCTCATCTTCTTAAAGCTTGGGCCTTTTTATGTCCTCAGCACTCATGAAGACTCACAACCCAGACTGTGCCCTAGTAGATCCACCTTTCTTACTGTTTTACTTTCCCTATGGTATCAGACTTTTTGATTTAGAATGTAAGCTACCTAGCTGTATTTACAGCACTTGGTTTAGCTTTAGAATTGATTCAATTATGATAAATATCTGTGAGTTTTATATGAAATGCACATACAGTTCACAATCAATTCCTTGGGAAAAGCTCTGCCATCTGTTCATAATTCGAGGGTCATTGGGAGCACAGAATCACCAGCTGCAAACCTTCTCTCTGGGAATGTTCCAAGTCGTTGGAATAAACACAAGTTAGGCTGTACAAAAATCTTAATGTATATTGGTCTTGCACTTAAGGACTGAAAGAAATAATACACACAGTGAGCTATATAACACAACAAAGGTCATTCAATCCACAGTAACAACAATAGTAACAACAACAACAATATACAGTGCTATAAGATTATTAAAATCTATTCTATAATGCACAGAGAAGTACCTGGTTAAAACTGTTAAATATATGAGAATCGAGACTGTTTTCAATGCAATATATCAAATTTGGCAATTAAGTATCAAAAATATATATATTTTTTTCTTTTCAAGATGTGGAACAAACTAAAATATATGACAGTAGAAAATTTGTAGTCCCTGGGTAGTGCAAACTACTAACGTGCTGGCTGCTAACCAAAAGGCTGGAGGATCAAGTCCACCCAGAGGCACCTCGGGAAAAAATATCTGATGATTACTCCCCCAAACTCAGCCACTGAAAACCCTTTGGCACAGAGTTCTACTCTGACACACATGGGGTCGCCAGGAGCTGGGGTCAGTTTTCCGGCAAATGATTTGTGTTAAAGAACGTTTAGTCAGAAATTTATTTCTGCTTCGATCTGATAAAGTATCTTTATCTCACTTTCTCAGCAGATTCTTTCCACTTAACTCAAACCTTAACATACAAAAGTAGGTATACACATATCTAACATCGGTGGTATCATCATTCTTTCTATGCATTTACTGTAAAATCACCATCCATTTGACACATTCTGATAATGTAATTTCCTTTCAATTTGCTCCACTGCCCTTTATTTTTTCCATTGCCTATGAAAATATCAAATTCTTTTCTTACGACTTACTTCAGTTTCCATTTTTGAGCCATGTTCGTTTCTTAACGTTGGAGGGTCTGAGTAGTTGTATTAGGTCGTTAACATGGACACCTTAACTTATGGTTCTTAATGTTATTTCTACTCATTCTTTTGTATTCCTTCCTCTTTCCCTCTCTCTTTCCCTCTCTTTCTTCCTTCTTAAATAGAAGTCATTGGAATATTTGATTAGACACTGTTTCTTTGTTACTTTAATCAAAGCTCACCTTTGTGCCCAGTGTATAAAAGGTGAAAATGTCTCTTCAAAATCCTATTTTACAATATAGACAGAGAAGCTAGGCCTGGAGGGGGACTTGAGTTTCACTTAAATACTATACACATTTGGTATCACATGAGAGGGAGGGAAGCAAAAATAAACATAAACATTACTTTTAGTCTGTCTTTACAAAATAAAACCTCTTCTTTAATGGAACAAAGTCTTTTCAGGATCTGCTCCTGAAAGCCTTCTGAGTGAACATTTTACCCAACGCTTTGAAGGATCTCTTCTTTTTAAGCACAACCATTCTTTTCAAGAGGTCACATGGATTGGATTTTCTTGTTCTTAGTTGAGTAACGAGTAAGCACTAGATGAGTTTTCCAAGGATGAGCTGGTGGTTTCTGGGGTAGAAACATTGTATGTTCCTGTAAAATAGAACAGTGGTCCAGCCTTAAAGACAAGCCTTGGAAGCATCACAGTGTGGACCTCTACTACTGGTCCAGTGCAGAGTTCTGGGTCAGGGCCCAGATAAACTTGGCCAAGCATGGGAATAAAATTCATGCCTGCCCACCTCCCCAGCCCTAGAAGTGCCAGAGAACAAACAAGGCTGCCGTTCTCAAGCATGTGTTGCAGCCGACAAGCACTAACTACATCACATCATACCAGCAGCCAGATTTCTATAAAGGAAGGAAGGATGATCTCCACCACGTGGGCAGCTGCTCCACATGCTACCACATGCATGGGCTGGGGACACCCCCATGAGGGATCTCTCTGGTGCCCTTGGGCTAAGTTAACTTGGGAAAACTCTTGGAAGGGTCCTGGAAGCTAAGTAGAAAGGCAAGGGCTTGTAAAGTGAGAAAAAGGGAAGAAAAGATAAATCACAAGGGACATAGACCTAGGACCAGAGAAGTAGCAGAAGTCAAGAGATGACACCTAAAGTGCCAAGTGGCTGAGAGCCAGGGCAGCAGGAAGCGCAGCGTCTGAGCAGTGGCACAGTGAGAGTGTCAGAGAGAAGAGAGAGTGTGTGTTCGACAAGAAGAGGGTCACAGTGCCCACCCTACCATCAGATTCGGGAACTGCAACAGCTAACAAGGTTTCCATCATTGCCTGGGAGGGGCCTTTGGGGCTGCCAACAACATAAACCAAAGTTACAGTGATTAGGGAACCCTCAAATGTGCCAAAGTGGAGACAGCATCAATGACCTTCAAAAAGTCACCAAGCAGTAATGACCAAATATCTCAGGCTCTGATACCTAGCTGATTCCAGAAACCGAGCCCCAACTCCCACACCTATCTAAGTGACTCAGAAACCAGGAGCTCATTTGCTGAGCCCTAGTGTGGTGGTTACGAATTGGGCTGGGAACCTCAAGGTCGGCAGTTCAAAACTACCAGCTGTTCCGTGGGAGAAAGATGAGGCTTTCTGCTCCCATAAAGAGTTACAGCCTTGGAAACCCTGTGCAGGGTCACTGTGAGTTAGAACCGACTCCACGATACTTAACAACACAACAACAATATATTGCATAATTCTGCTTCAATAGAATGATGTCATCGAATTTTCATTATTTTCACTTGAATGCAGATGGTAATGCATGCAAGGCAGCTCTTAAAGAGAAATGTTGTTCTAATGTTGTTGTTTTTGTTATGTGTCATGGAGTCGGTTCCGACTCATAGCGACCCTGTACAGAGGTACACTCTGAACTTGTGATCATTTCACAATAGGTCAAATTCAGGACTTTCAAAATCAAAAGCGAAGGTCCTCCAGTTTCATGAATCATTCATTGAAGGCAAGCAGAAAATACCAGGTTCTCTGTAGTCTTAGCAACTCACTGGTATTCTTGAAGCCTACTTTCATATGAAAGGTCTTGATCTGGAATATTGACAGATGTCTGAACTCTAAATTTGTGATATCTGCTCTATTTCAAGAAGCTAAAAGGAATTTTGGTGTTTCTTTTCCTGGGAAGATGGTGGCATCGTGGGCATTTTGATTTGCTAGATTATCAACACCCATTGCCCAAAGTCAGTGATTCTATGTATCTTGTACTTCCATGGTGGAAATTTTAACTGTGCATGTTTCTAATAGAAAACTGGTCCATGATTATCCACACATGGTTAAATAAATGTCAGTGTTAAACAATAACAATAGTACAAAAAGGAAAAGTAACCCACAGCATGGTTTCTGTCATAGAATTTTCTGAATGAATTATTTGCCATACAATGACCCAGAAATGGTACCTACCCATTTCAATTTAACATAAACTAGTAAAGAACTCTGTGTATGACAAGGCCAGAAATTTCAGGTTTTCATTTTTATGACTAATTCAGTTTTGAAAGGCAGCTCTTAAAAGGGTTGTCTAGATTCTCCAAATCTTATTCTTCATGAGCTACTGGTTGCACACAAAAGGAAGTTGCCCTCAGAACCAGCCTACTGATGATTTGGGGAAACTGCACAAGTTCCTATATTGAACCTCTTCCCAAATGAGGTCATTGCAGTTAAATGCCATGAGGGGTGTGTGAGGGGGGAACAGGAATAGGAAGTGAAGGGATTTCAGGTTCCAAATCAAGACAAGCTTGCTCTGGACAACCAGGGTGCACCTAGAGGCCACGACATACCTGTTTTACCAAACAGATTATTAAATCTTCTTGATATTGGAGAGCTCATAGAAAATACAGGTGTGGATGAACCTAGGGATGTAGACTAGAAGAGAGAGGAAAAGATAATTACCAAGAGCAAATTCATTAGACCAATATAAACAAAACAAAACAAAACAAAAAAATGAAAACAAAAACATAGTGACTCTGTATAGGGTTTCTGAGGAGCAGCTGGTGCATTTGAACCTCTGCTGACGCATGGTTTATAATTCAATGCTTATCCTACAATGCCACACCAGAAGTCCTGGATGAGCTGAATTTCTACTTCAAACAAATCATGCAAGAACGTCTTTCTGAGATACTTGAAATCTCATCACTAACATTAAAGAACTCTAAAATGTTTTACTTGTTTACACATTTCTAGTCTCTTATGACATGTGAAAAGGAGCTCTGATAGAGTAGTGGTTACGAATCGGGCTGTGAACCACAAGGTCAGCAGTTCGAAACTACCAGCTGTTCCACGGGAGAAAGATGAGGCATTCTGCTCCCGTAAAGATTTACAGCCTCGGAAACCATATCAGGGTCCCTATGAATCGGAACTGACTCAACGGGTACTTAGCAACAATACTTCTCACCATATTAGTAGAATACCTTCCAACACAAAATGGGAATTCACCACAAAGGAAACATTTACCTTTGAGTGCTGTGAAGACCATTTTGACAAGGAAAACTTATTCAGCAAAGCTTCCTGTACCTGCATTGTTTTAAAGAAGAAATTGTCAATCCAATTGACCACAGATACCATACATTTTTAGAAGCATGAAATTGATATGGTTCTTACCTTCTGATCCCAGAGACATCCAAACAGTAAAATGAACAATCCCTGTGTAAAGGATGGGGAGAAATGCATTTGAATTAAATATTCTAAATTCTAATATATATATATATTGTGTGTCTGTGTGTGTGTCTGTGTGTGTGTATAATATATACATGGAACTCTGGTAGCGTAGTGATTACGAATCGGGCTGTGAACCTTAAGGTCAGCAGTTCGAAACTACCAGCTGTTCCATGGGAGAAAGATGAGACTTTCTGCTCCCATAAAGATTTACAGCC
>NW_006408556.1:19393792-19422017 GCF_000296735.1 Chrysochloris asiatica
AAACTACCAGCTGTTCCACGGGAGAAAGATGAGGCATTCTGCTCCCGTAAAGATTTACAGCCTCGGAAACCCTGTGCAGGGTCACTGTGAGTCGGAACCGACTCCACGGCACTTAACAACAACAACAACAACAACAACAACAACAACAACAACAACATGACATGTGAAAGACAATAAAATATATTGCAACAAAATAATTATTTTCTGGAGTCCCTAGGTGGTGCAAAGGGTTAATGCACTTGGTTGCTAATCAAAAGGTTGAGGTTTGAATCTACCCAAAGGTACTTCAGAAGAAAGGCCTGGAAATCTACTTCTAAAAAATCAGCCATCGTAAACCCTATGGAGTACAGTTCTACTCTGACACACATGAGGTCATCATCAGTCAGAATGAACTCAGTGTCAAATGGTAAGGTAAGGTGTTTCCCAAAATGAACTATTGAAAAATCCTACTCATCATTATGTCTTCCATTGTTTTCTTTAACGCCTTGAATTTCCCCAGATTTTTTTTTTTTTAATCTTTGAAAGTTTGAATTTCAACTTCAGTTTATATCATCAGTGATTTTCAAATCTCTCTTTAAAGATCTGAGGGTAGTATCTTAATGACAGTGTCATGTGTGTAACAGACAGAATGAGGCAAGAGTCAGAATTAATGAATAATCCCTGTTAAAAGTACTCGTGGAAGAAAAGGGGTTTGTGGATGCAATGCATTTAACCCCAATGATCCACATGCTAAGACAAATGGATAGTACCTTCTACTGGTGTGGCGTTGTGGGATAATGTGTCATTATAAGGCAGAATCGACTTGATGGCACTTAACAAAAACAACAACTTCTCCATGGACTCCAGGTGTGGCACTAGAGAACCAGCACTGGAGTGTGAAACACAGGATGGCAGTTCAAACCCACCAGATACTCCCTGGACACACTATGCGTCAGTGGGGTCACACACCTCTCCTTATTATGGAACATGGTGGATAAGTACAGGACTTCAAACCACAAGGTCAGGGGTTCAAGCCCACCAGACAATCAATGACAGAACTATGAGGCTTTCTGCTCCTGCAAAGATTTACAGCCTCAGAAACCATATCAGGGTCCCTATGAATCGGAACTGACTCAACGGGTACTTAGCAACAATACTTCTCACCATATTAGTAGAATACCTTCCAACACAAAATGGGAATTCACCACAAAGGAAACATTTACCTTTGAGTGCTGTGAAGACCATTTTGACAAGGAAAACTTATTCAGCAAAGCTTCCTGTACCTGCATTGTTTTAAAGAAGAAATTGTCAATCCAATTGACCACAGATACCATACATTTTTAGAAGCATGAAATTGATATGGTTCTTACCTTCTGATCCCAGAGACATCCAAACAGTAAAATGAACAATCCCTGTGTAAAGGATGGGGAGAAATGCATTTGAATTAAATATTCTAAATTCTAATATATATATATATTGTGTGTCTGTGTGTGTGTCTGTGTGTGTGTATAATATATACATGGAACTCTGGTAGCGTAGTGATTACGAATCGGGCTGTGAACCTTAAGGTCAGCAGTTCGAAACTACCAGCTGTTCCATGGGAGAAAGATGAGACTTTCTGCTCCCATAAAGATTTACAGCCTTGGAAACCCTGTGCAGGGTCGCTATGAGTTGGAACCTACTCACGGCACATAACCATCACCACCACCATATATATAGAGAGAGACAGTCCTGGTGTGGCGCTGTGGGTAAATGCACCAGACTGCAAAGCCATTTGAACTGCAAGGTTGGTGGTTCAAGTTCACCAGCTGCTCCTCAGAAACCCTATACAGTGTCGCTATGGGTTGGAATTGACGCAGCGGCACTTCACAACAACAACAACAACTCTCACCCAAGGTATTTACTAGGCACAGTGGTGCAATGCGTTACAGTTGTCTCAATGGCAGCTAGTTTTAGGGCTATCATCAACAAGACAGATGTGCTCACAAAGACAGAGCTCATTGCATACTTACAGGAATTAACTGGAGAGATTGCTTAGTTTAAGAGTGGTATTTTCATTTAGGGGATAATAAACTCTTTCTAGATAATGTTGGTTAACTAGGAAAATCAAGGGTAGGGAAGAGACTTTCCTTCTACCTGGACTACCGGGAACTTTGCCAAGGCATTTAGAAGAGAGTTGAACATGCAACTAAATTATAATACTGGTGATAAAAGTATGAACTTCTATGGAGGCAGAGGAATGTGTCCTTTCTCTCTCGTTGAGTTCTTGTAATTACTGTTCTTTAGGGCTTGGACCTCCTGTGGACTCAAATCCTTCCTCATTCTTACTCTTGTTTGTCCTTCTACCATTAATTTGTTCCACAGAATAGCTACTTCCTGAGGGGCCTGCACTCAGAACTTACCTGGAAGGCATTGAGGAGGGTAAACACGATATGGAACACAGCATTGCTACCCTGGAACACGGTGGCGAGACCAAAACCCCAGGTGAGCCCCAAGAGTGGCGTGAGGACCCCAATGCTCTTGCTGATCTGAAACAGGCTGCTCTTCTCCTGCTTACTTGGCTTGTCTCCAATAGAAGGTCTCAGGATCTTGGTGATGACCACCACTGTGATGGTCACATTCACCACCACAATGATCAGGGCTGGGATGATGAAAGCCAGCAAAGCCTTGGTATCCTCCCAGTTAAGCCAACAGGCATTCTTCCTCGTGTAGACTTCCTGAGGCTGGGTGGCCCCCACCGTGATGACTGAGATGACAAGGGGGCAGCCATAGCCAAGAGAGAAAGCGATGGCTTTCTGGATGGACTTGCTCGTGTCGTGCAGAATAAAAACCAGACGGTAGAAGAGCATGAGGCCTAGCGTCAGCATCCAGAAGAAGACGCTGAGGTAGAAGAAGTGGATGAAGAAGGTGGCGGCCACACAGGCAGTTTCATTAAGCGGATAGTGATGATCGTGGATAGCAGCAGCAACAATGAACCAGGTGTCAGCAACCAGAAGGGAGGCGGCAATGTTCACGATGCAAATATGGCGCATATAGGAAGTCCGGTTCTTCGTCACCGATTTCCAGACCATAGCTTCTACCACCAGACAGGCTGCTAAGCTCAATATGGAAAAGCCCAACCCAATGTAGGAAATGATATCCAGTAGTATTTTCAGGAGAGAACCAGGGTCTGGGGAGTCCGGAGACATGAGGATGGAGAACGATGTTAGGTGGTCACAGGCACAGGAAACATTGTCCCCACGGACTTCTTTAACATAGCACCCATTACTGTCCCACCCCCCTGTGTAATTGGCGAGGCTGAAGTTCCAGAAGACACATCGTGGCACCCCACCTGAGAGGTCTTTGTTCTTAAAAGTCATCGAAATCCTGAATGACATGGTCATATGGGAACTGACAGTGGTTGTCATCACTAAGCTTTGTGCAAAATTCTTTGACTGAACATCCTGAGCAAGAATGGTTTTGAGAGTTGGGAAAGCCACCGTGACAATAGATGAATCTGGCTGCAAGCTTTCCAGTTGGGACTCATCAACGACCACGTCGCCCCAGAGGTCCGTGTCTGAGAAAACAAAGTCCTGCTGGTAGTTTTTGGGGTGGCCCGTTTTGATTACCATGCCCCTCATCTGCACATTAGTTTGGGAGATGGACAAAACAGCGCTGTCTGCTGAATGCAAAGTTCGAGAAAACCTCTCCACTGAGTCCAGTAGCCGCGAACTCTCATTATTCCGTTGCTGTTGTAAAATCTTCCAGGTACTCAGGGAAGGCTTTCCAAGAATGACATTAACCGTAGAGAGAACATGCTGCAATTGAGATCAAATGAGATCAGACCAAACAAATTCTTCCAACAGAAAAGAGGGGGGAAAAATAAACATCCCCCTGGAAACTAAGTGAGCACAGGTAAGAGGAAAGCAAAAACGGAAGCATCCCAGACTGTGGCTTTCTGCATCCTATCTTCTTATGGAAGAGAATGTGCAGAAGAAGGATCGCTAAACCACTCCCCACCACACTCTAAGGGCAAGTCAGCAGAGCAGGTTGGCAGATATATTTACTAGTGCTTTTATTTTATGCTATTTTAAAATGTTAGCTTGTAAAGATTTTTGGTGAATATGATTTTTATCTGCCAGAAAATTTCTAACTGGCCCTCTCAAAATCTGAACATCACATGAGCTATGCAAGTATTGTCAAAGCTATCGTTTTTTTTTTGTTTTTTGGCCAAGCAATTTGATTCTTTCGTCTATAAATTTGGACTCATCATTTTCCCTTTGTGCCTTGCCTTTCCTACCCTTGTTTTGGGCTCTGTTACCCAGTCATTTTGCCAGTTGGTCTCTACTTGGGTTCTACCAATGGGAGGCACTGTCAGGAAGAGATGGTAGGGTGGGATGAGAGACAAGTTGAAATAAATTTTCCCACTACACATCCAGAGCCCCCAGACTCTTCATTATCTGAGGCATTAGCTATGCTCTTCCAAAACATGAAAAAGTTCATGGGAAAATTCCATTATCTTTTCATTCCATGTTGAGCTTTCTGAAGCCACCTTGTATTGTTCCTGTTGAGTGATCCCTTCTCCAAAGCTTCAGCTGTCACTTGGCTCTAGCACTTTCCTCTGCTTTCCTTTAGTCAGTGTCAGTAACTGCCATATGCTGCTGGTCTCTGGGTGTCTCACCATCCCTTGTTTGTTCTTTAATATTGCTTCACCTCCATGAATACCCCTGTGGCTCCATAGAATAAGTGCTGGACTGAAAACCACAAGGTCAGCTGTTGGAGCCATCCAACCACTCTGCAGGAGAAAGATGAAGCTTTCTACTTTCTTTCTGCAAAGATTGACAAGTCTCAGAAACTCTGAAGAGGGTTGTTATGAGTCAGAACTGACTCAACAGCACTTAACAATAGCAGCAACATTTGAAACAATTGTGAGTAAATTCCCTTCCTTCTCTGAGCCACAGATTTTGTGCTAGACTTTTGAGATTCCCATCCTGTACATATTCTGAAAATTTTTTTATCCCTAACTCTCCTGGACAGCAGATAAGAATTCATTTTATTTTAATGAGGAAAACAAAACAGAGAGTCACTAAAGAAATCTTAAGTTTGTTCCCACAATGAATTTTGGAAACAGTCTTGAATATCCTACAGCCCTAGCTGACAGAGCATGCCATGTGACTCTCTGGCTGTACTAGCCACAGCGTTGCGCTGCTCTGGGAAAGATAGAGATGCTGCAGCAATGGTGATGAAGTATGGTTTTTGACCGTAAGTATTGAGGAAAGAAAAGACAAGACCCAAAACTCTTGCATGATAAACTCACCATCATCATTTCTGAATTCATTGTGGTTGGAACTGTTGAGAGTAAATCAAGGATGCTAATAATGGCTCCTAGGTTACCCGGGGAAGAGCTGATTTCATGTTCCACCTTGCCTGTGCTAATTGATAGATTATGAAGATACGTAGGGAGCTTCTCATCTTGGGAGGGACTCTTGATCAAAGCCTAATGAAACCAAAAACAAGAAAATAAAGTCTTACCTATCATTCCAGCCATCTTTCCATGATACTTCATATCCGTAGTTTCCTTTTTTTTACTCCATTCCCATTCTCAATGCTTATTACATGCACTTCAGCTTTCTAGCTTTCTAGATACCTAAAATCTCTCCCTCATCTAACACACCAGAATGAAATTCATGATAATACTATTTCACTATGTTACTTCTCTGATGTTCAGAGTTTTACCTATGCCCACAACCAGAGTCCAATATCTATTTGTCTGCGTTTCACTCACCTCTGAGTGACCTGACACTGGTACATACTTGGCACCAAATTTGGGTTTAATAATCACTGAAATGATAGGTTTTTGATGAACAGATCTTTAACTTTCAAATGATCACCTCTGGCCATTACTCACCCCTCTAAAGTTTTGCTCTACCCAAACTGGTCGACTTACTGCCTCAGAACATGATGTGTTCTTTCCACCTCTAGGTTTTTATTCATGTCTTCCACGATCTAGAAAGCTTATTTCCTCATCTTTCTAAACTCTGCTTCTCTAACAATGAGCCAGTTCTATAGCTAAGAAGTCTTAGCTGGCTCATCCTCTCATCTGAACTCATTGCCTATTTTATCCCTTTGGCAAGTGCCTGCAATAGCATCGCATATTCTTTTTGGAATAACTTGCTTATCTTTTAAACTCTCGGAGGCTGCTCTTCAGAATGGAGTATTACCTATGGAGTCACATATAGAAGGAGAACAGTAAGATGTATGGCCACCTGATGACTGACAAGAGAATGTAAGTAGATGTGATTGCTTGAGAATTCTGTTAAAGTTCAGCAAAATTGTCACTTGGGTAGCTTGCATATTACCACTCTGCTTTTTTTTTCCTTCTCCATGTCACTTAGACTGCTAATGATTAGAATACTGATCCTTCCCAGTTTACCTGGAACAGTTTTGGTTTACATCTGCTGTACTAGTGTAATCATTAATGTTTTTGTTGTTGTCAAGTGCCATTGAGGCTGTTCTGACTCATAGTGATCCTGTACAGGGTTTCCAAGGAATGGCTGGTAGGTTTGAACCACCTACTGCACCTGTACTCCTTTAATCGTTAACAGTTCCCCCTTTACTATCAAAATTGCCTGGGTTTGAAAGATAAATTGTACATGCACCTTATTTATAAAGATCATACCTCTGTCTCCTAACTATCTAATTCCTTTTCCAGTTGTCATTCAGTCAGTTCAGACTCGTGGACAAACCATATGTGTCAGAGTAAAACTGTGCTCCAGAGAGTTTCTTTCAGTGGCTGATTTTTCAGAAGTAGATCATCAAGCCTTTCTTCCAAGACATCCCTAGCTGGGGCTTGAGCCTCCAACCTTTTAGTTAGCAGCTGAGCACATTACCCGTTGGCAGCAACACCCAGGAAATCCACATAATTCGTACTTAAAAGAATGAGCTCACACTCCGTCTTCCCCATAAAGCCTTAGATGAATTCCTTTCTATGAATACATAAATACTTCTTTTATTTAGATACAGTATTCAACATACTCTATCTCTGTGACATTTTTAATACTATCTTGTCTTTTAATTTTCTATCTCTTCTTAATGAAATTACAAGCTCCTTTACAACATGGGCTAGGTGTCATCTTTCTCATACCTCATAAAATCTAACTCCGTATAAGTCAGTTAATCTGGTGCATAGTAGGTGTTCATAAATGAATGTTGAATGAATAAATCAAGTAAAACATGGTAGACCAACAGCACACCCTCATTCCACTAAAAATGCATCTCGTTACCTAGAATTGGCACCAGGGACAAACTTTGAATTAAAATTCCAATTTCTATCTTTCTCATTATATTTCATATATCCAAGGTCCAACTCAAATGTCACAGTTTTTCAAACAGAATTTCTTGATTATCCTAGCCCAAAGCTAACTACCAAACTGGATTATGTTCTTTATGAAATTAAATGTCAAGTTCTAATTTACCTCTTGATCTGTCAGCTCCTATAAGGATGCTTTATACATTGGAGGTATTTTAGTGAATTTATCAGGTCAGAGGAGAAACAGAAGATCATTAGATTAAACATAAATCAGTAACACCTCCTGTCTTTAATTCTTCTTCCAGTGGGGAGGAGTCTAAGAATGCCACCATTAGCTATAACCTCATTGGTGGCCTCACCAGTAACTATTTATTGAAGCTCATACAATTTTAGAAGTCTCTGGTGTGGTGCTATAGGATCATTACTAGACTGTGAACCACAAAGTCGGCAGTTCAAATCCACCAGTTGCTCCTTGGAAGCTCTATATAGGGTCACTATCAGTCAGAACTGACTTGATTGCACTTAACAACAACAATTTATAACAAATGAAAGAAAAGAATTTTCTTCAGTCCTGGTGTGGCACTGTGGGTTAATGTGCTGGACTGCAAAGTTGGTTTGAACCCAAGACCTGTGGTTCAAGCTCACCAACCACTCTTCAGAAACCCTATACATGGTCACTATGGGTCGGAACTGACTCAATGGCACTTAACAACAACAAACAGCAACATGTAGCAATAACCTCTATTGTAGGCACGAGAGGCAGGGTAGTTCAGATTATAGGAGTATTGGTTAGCTCTAAGGATTGAGGAAATCTCAGAACTCTGAAATTTTTTCTTCTTGCATTAACGAACCTTATTTAATATATAGTTCTCTTGCTAAAAAGGTTAGATCTATATGCTTAATCTCAAAATAATTCAAAGGAGAGAGAAGATGACACAATTTATCCCTGGAGATACTGAAAACAAGATACTGAGAAGTTAAAGTCAAGGTGTGCTGCTGGTCTTAGAGTAGAACACATACTTGGTATATTATATGTAAATATTTTAAAGTATTTTGTACTTGCATCTTCTTGAGAAATGAACAACTAAGAGGAGCTTTCAAAACAACTCAAACCAAGCCTAAGCCCATTTTCCTAAGGGATGAGAAACATGATAACACAGAGATGTCCCCAAGCAGCTCAGAGTCAAAGGTTTAAGGATCACCTTGGCCCAGTGGAGCAGGTTGTTTATGGGGGCAGAGATACAGTCGTTCCTCTTCACTGTCCACCGAGAGCCTTCACATTTGTAAGTGATGATCCCACCAATGGGACTGCCAGAGCTTTTGGGAACAGTTGAAAATTGGCATAGTTTCTGGATGACTTTCCCCGGCTCCCCGACACCTATTATCTGATCTTGGCATGTGATGTTCTCCCCTGCATTGGAAAAATGGAAATAAAGAGACAATGAGAGAAAATCAAAAGATAGTGACTATGTGTGTGGTTGGGTTTAGGCAGAATTTTGATATTTGAGGGTTTTTATTTTTCTTTTCATTTTCAGTAATCTTTCCCAAGGTTCGCAGGTTCTTAATTTTGTCTCTGAGTTTCCGTAGTCCTTCACTGCCTTCCACACACACAGGACTTCCTTAACCTACTCTAAGTTCTTTTACTAATGGCATTTGTACCCTCCATGCATCATCCCACATCGAGTTCTAAGAATTTTTCTTTAGTGAGGAAATCAAAGCCATGAGAAAATAAGAAGTGCTTAATGTGTGCCCATCTTGACAAGTGGAGTCCTGGTGTGGCGTGGGGGTTAAAGCTCTGGACTGCAAGGTCAGTTTGAACCTCATATCGGCGGTTCAAGCTTACTGGCCACTCCTCGGAAACTATACGAGGTCGCTATCGGTCAGAACCAACTCCACGGCATTTCAAAACAACAACAAAAAAATCTAGACAAATGACATTCAGTTGACCAAAAGCCTTAAGGACACACTGCCTTAATTCAGGGATTCTCATCTCTGGAATATCAGAATCATCTGGGAACCACGGCTGGTTCCCACTTCCAGGCTCACTACAGTCCACAAAAATCAGAATCTCTAAAGGTGGGACCCTGACATCATCAGTACTGTTTAAGGGTCCTCAAAGATGATTCCAATGTGCAGCTAAGGTCCAGAAGTATAGCCTTACCCCAAAGACATAATTCATCATAGGAATTAACACCAAAAGGAGTCTGATGCTACAGTGGTTAAGTGCTCAGCTGCCATCCAAAAGCTTTGTGGTTTGAACCCACCTCCTTAAAGATTGTAACCTTGGAAGCACAAGCCATTCCACTCTGTCTTACAGGGTGGCTGTGAGTCAGAATCAACTCAAGGATAATGGGTTTTTGTAATTTTTTTTAATGACCTGATTATTCTAGACAATTTCTTGAAGCATTTACTCCGACTTTCCTTTAAAATGATGAATGGGGATGTGGCATTTGTTACAGAGTCTCTGGGTTTCCAGGGAACCCTGACTAATGATAAAACAACACCCTCCTTCAGGAACATTTTTATTTAGCATCATTTGCAATCTCAGCTATTGTATCAACATCTTAAAATGAATGAGTCTACTTTACTGGGACAGGAAAGCTGAATGAAAATGAGAATGAAGAAAGAGGAGAAGAAAAAAGACAGATGAATAAAGCATCTTGATATTTGAAGAGCTGACCTTGGTTAGTTCTTCCACGGGGTTGAGGCACAGTGACTCAGAGGGAACTCTAAACTGCTTCCTGCTTTGGTGTCTAGGGTCCAGTTACTAATCATGTGAGAATGACCACAAATAATGAGAGCCTTGTAATAGCAGGGGTGCTTTAGTGGGAAGACATCCTGAGAAGTCCACAATCATCATTGATCTACTTGCCCCTCTGTTGCTACTGAGGGGAGCTCTTCAACATGGATTATTATTAAAGAAATGACTCCACAATTCATGACCTTTTGCCCGGAAAACATTTAGTGAGAGCATATTCACTCAGTGATGACAAAAGAGGGGAAGACTGTTGCTCATTTCTTCTAGGTGCATGCTTTTCACGCAACTCTGTCTTAAGAACACAGTGGTAGTAGAGACATCATCCCTTTACTGCATCATTCAAGGGAAAGTCTCAGTTGCACAAAGATGATGTCCGTCCATACTTCTCTGCCCAGGGAATAACAGAGCCTCCCAGATTTGTAAATCATGGTTTCATCTGCAAGGATTTCTTGACCACTGCCTCCACACCAATCACTAGCAAAATTAAGCCGTCCTCTTTTGGCTGCTCATAACCTCTCTAGCATGTACCACATGATATGTGATAACCTATTTTATCATATCCATCTCTCTCCTAAAATTGAGGTGAGGGAACACGGCTTGTTTATTTTTAAATGCCCTATGCTAAGCCCACATTGAAGAGGCTTAACATACATTGGTTGAATGAATGAATGAATGAGAATGTGAATGAATACAAATGAATTTCTACCCATGACTATAACATTATTTAAAACGTCCTTACCAGGAACTAGAGTAAGCTTCATAGATGGACTCTGGACTGAATAATTGACAGCATTGGTAAAGTGACAAAACATCTCCACATCTTTTGGACACGAGGAAGCTGAGTTTCCCATGAAATTGTGTTTGTATGTATAGCAGACTTGCTTTCCATTAACTTCTTTTGCTAAAGATAAAGTTATAGGAATACTTAAGTCACCAAATGTGTATCAAAAGCACAAATTTTGTTATGATGGTATAATATGGATAAACCTGTCTAAAGTTATGTTTCTCATTATGCTGTATATTAGCACAGGGTCCTTATTGTCTCAGGAATGTGCCACACTCATTTTTAATGTGATTTCATTGATTTGCTTTTTGCCTCTAGCTCTTAGATGTGAATAAACCCATATTTGCCTGTGTGCTAACCAAAACTTTACCTCTACCTTTCTTGCCTCCAAATCTGTGCCCACACGTTTTTTTACAATCAGAATGCATATCCTGTCTTCGCCACATTAAGAGCTACAACTTTAGGGGTGGTTTCCTCCATTAGATTAGGTTCTTCTGAAGAGCAAGTCCCCATTCTTATTTATCATTGCATCTTCCAGTGTCTAGCTCAGTGTCTGACATATAGAAATTGCTGGGTGCATATATGTTAAATGCAGACTGTCAAAATGTTTTAAAAACTCTAATAACCAGATTGATTCCATGCTCCTGGGTCACAGTGACCCTAGGCACAATAGAATGAAACATTGTCCAGCCCTGTACCATCCTCAGTTATGACGACTGAGCACACTGCTGATGCCACTGTGCCAATCCACATAGGCAGAGTACATTCAAACCTCAAGTCTTGTTTCATGTCCTACCTAGAGATGAGGTCAAAATCTAACTTCTTACAGCTCGATTTTGCTTTTCTGGGCTATTCCTTCAGGGAGCATAAAACCCATTAAGGGTCCTGACATTGCACTGACTGGAGTGGAGTGCAGTTCTCCAACGTCACACCAGGACTCCAGCAAGCACATATCATGTGCTAAGTGCTCAATAAAGGAGGAAGTCCTGGTGTGGCACTGTGGGTTAACGCGCTGGACTGCAAAGTTGGTTTAAACCACAAGGTTGGCAGTTCAAGTTCACCAGCGGCTCCTCAGAAACCTTTTACAAGGTTGTTATGGGTTGCAACAGATGACGACACTTAACAACAATAACATATTGAGCTACAGCTGAGTGAGGAAGAGCTTTACGGCCTCAGTTTTGGACTTAAGATATTGGCAGATGTTCAGGGAAGCCATTATTAGATAAAGCTTACACCCCTATTTTTCTTCCCCTCTATGCTTTTGTTGTTGTTAACTGCCGTCGAATCAGTTCTGACCCATAGCGATCCTGTATAGGGTTTCCAAGGAGCAGCTGGTGAGCTTGAACTGCCTACCTTGTGGTTCAAACCAACTTTGCAGTGCAGCGCATTAACCCACAGTGCCACATCAGGACTCCTAGTTCTCTTATTTTCTTTTATGTTCAGCTATGAACATAAAAGAAAATACAGGGTCGCTATGGGTGGGAAACTACTCAACAGCACTTAACAACAGGCACTGTAGGGTAAGCACTCAACCTCAAGGTTGGTTTAAACTCCAAAGTCAGTTTGAAACACAAAGTTGGCAGTTCAAACTCACCAGCTGCTCCCCAGAAACCCTATACAGGCTCGCTACAAGTCAGAACTGACTCAATGGTACTTAACAACAACAACAACATGCCTTTAAAAATATTTGGGGATTATTTTTATAGTCTGTATTGATGCTTCATGGAGGATGGAGCAGTCCTGGTGTGTCACTGTAGGGATAATGTGCTGAACCACAAGGTCAGTTTGAACTTCAAGGTTGATGCTCCAAACCCACCAGTTGCTCCTCAGAAACCCTATACAGGGTCATTATGGGTCGGAACCGATTCAACAACACTTAACAACAACAATGTTAAGAAAGTGAGAATCCTGTTTTATTATTATCTTCACCAGCTCCCACAGTTTCCAAGATATTATCCATAAACCAATATAGAACAGAAGGTTAGCAAAGGTTCATGAGTGCTGCTCTGTCATATTCTGTTTCTGACAGTGTCCCTTTGGTTTTACCCTATTCTAAAAGTAACGTTTTAGAAACTACATATGTGAAATAGAATCGCCCAAACAATTCAGCAGTTATTCTCTTACCAGCAGGAAAGAAAAAGGAATCCATTTGGAAAGTAACTATGTAGTCTTCATCCTTCCTTATGCAGCACCTGAAGCTGTAGGAACTGTTGCATGGAGCCGCAGCATCCAAAGGATCAATCATGATGTTCGACTGTAAAGGCAGCGGGTGAACCATGACATCTGCGGTTGCAATACTATATGAATTTTTATATCTAAATATACAGTGGTAGGTTCCTGAGTAGAAAGAAGAAGACATAAAATAGAATGAAATAATCACCCATAAAAGGTATTTGCTGAGAAGGTTAATAAGAGAAAACAACTCCCTTTCAAGTTTGTATCAGGGCATAATACAACTTCCTGAATGTTAGAGACGAAAATGCTTGGTCAACTCCTTCCTGGATTCTCCAAGTATTGAAAGAATTAACCAGTGACCATCTAAATATAACTTTCTTTTGTGACAAATTAAGTGGCTTACCCAAGATCATATAGTTTGTTAAGGGTGGGAGTGGGTTTCAAACCAGGTTCCAGAATCCTACTCCAAGACTCTCTAACCAACCAGGGTACATGGTAATTTTGGCATGTGCTGGGATGGGGTTTTCTTTGAAGAGAGTTGTTGCCTTGATAGAATGTTGTGGTGTTGTTGTGCCCACCCTTCTCACTCTGCCCACATCTCCAACTGAGCTGATTCTTAGGCTCTAGGGTATCAAGGCATAAAAGAGTGGAGTGCGCATGGGAGAGTTCTTGGAAGAGCTTGACCTATAGACCCAGGAGTGTGATATCTGAATTCATCTAAACCCCATTACTGTCAAGTCTTTTCTGACTCAGACCCCATGTGCTAAGAGTAGAATGACTTCATAGTATTTTATTTGGCTGTAATTTATGGTCAGGCCTTTCTTCCACAAACAGGTTTGATGAGTTTGAACCTCCATCCTTTAGGTGAGTGTCTGAGAACAAACCACTTGTGCCAAGTAGGGACCTGCTGACTCTCTCCAGAAAAGTCTGAAGACAAGGATGCTGAGAGGTCTTGATGAGTGATGAGAGGAATGTAGCAGCCTGTACACTGAAGGTTTAGTGAAGCAGAGGAGACACTGTGGAAAGTGGTTGGGAAGAGCTTTACAATAACTTTGTCTAATGGACTTTACTTGTGCTCATGAGGAATCTGTACCTGGACCAAGAGGCAGTTGTTCAAACAGAACATGGGAACACTGAATGGTTTAAAATTAAGAAAGGTGTGCAACAGGGTTGTATTCTTTCACCATACTTATTCAACCTGTATGCTGAGCAAATAATCTGAGAAGCTGGGTTGGATGAAGAAAAATGTGGCATCAGGATTGGAGGAAGACTCATTAACAACCTGCAATATTCAGATAATACAACCTTGTTTGCTGAAAGTGAAGAGGACTTAAAATACTTACTGATGAAGATCAAAGACCATAGCCTTTGGTATGGGTTGCACCTCAATGTAAACAAAAAAAAAATCCTCACAACTGGACCAATAAACAAAATTTTTTTGAGAAAAGAATGAAGTTGTCAAGGACTTCATTCTTCTTGCATCAGCTATCCACACTTATGGAAGCAGGAGTCAAGAAATCAAACAATGCATTAGGCAAATCTGCTGCACAAGAAATTTTTAAAGTGTTGAAGAGCACATATGTTAGCTTGAGGACTAATGTGCGCCTGACCCAAGCCATATGCATGCATTTTTTTGAGAAAAATGTGCGCCTGACCCAAGCCATATGCATGCATTCAATAACCTCATATGCATGTGAAAGTTGGGCAGTGAATAAGGAAGACTGTAGGGGAATTGATGCTTTTGAGTTATGGTGCTGGAGGAGAATATTGCAAGTGCCATGGACTGCCAAAATAACAAACAGATCTGTGTTGGAAGAAGTGCAGCCAGAGTGCTCCTTGGAGGCTAGGATGGCCAAACTTTGTCTCTCATACTTCGGACATATTGTCAGGAGGGACCAGTCACTGGAGAAGGATATCATGTTTGGTAAGGTGGAGGATCAGAAAAAAAGTGGAAGACCCTCAGCGATATGGATTGGCAATATGGCAGCATCAATGGGCTCACGTGTGGCAACAATTGTGAGGTTGGCCCAGGAACAGGCAGTGTTTTGTTCTGTTGTGCATAGAGTCGCTATGGATCGGTATCAATTCAATGGCACCTAACAACAACAACAATGGACTTTATGCCAGGGCTCATCAGAAAATGACCCACCACTATGGAGACAGTATAGTAAGATTATAAATAGGGCCTACAGTGAAGTAGATCCTTCACCTTTCTCTACCTTTCTTCTCTTTGCCCCAAACCTGTAGGAACCAGAAGCAGCATCTACCTAGTCAGAAATTGGTAAAACAGGGAGAATGAAGAAGCTCCCTTCTATTTCTTTTTTCCTGTCAGAGGGGAAGGAAAATTTAAATTGGATATTAAATGAAAGTGTAATAGAGCAAAATCACAATAGATTTTTTAGTATCTGAATACGAGACTGCTTTAACAGTATGATGTGACCAGAAAAGCTATGGGCTCTTCCTAAGTCAATACTAAATAGTGGGAAAGAGCAATTGGACAGAACAGATCTGAGATCAGCCTTAAACAAAACACCCTTATTTCTTGTTTATATACTACAAAGTCCATTCCAAACAATAATGCTATTTTTACAACATTGCCTAAAACTTATATTAAAAGCATAAATAACATGTGGGACTCACAGATCTGAAGTGGATTTAATTAAAGGCAGCAGAGTTGAATGACCAAGAAGCCAGTTACTGAAGCCAAATAATCTGGGTCTGTGCCTGGCATTGCCAATTACCAGATATATAAAGTTGGGTAAGTTACTTAAACTCAAGGGCTTTGGTTTCCTTATCTGTAAAATGGGGATAATAATAGCACTATCCTCAAGATTATTGTATTAAATATATTAATACACCTAAACACTTAGAAGGGCATTGTTGTTATTGTTGTTGTTAAGTCCTGTCGAGTCAGTTCCAACTCATAGCAACCCTGTATATAGTTTCTGAGGAGTGGCTGGTGAGGTTGAACCAACACCTTGTGGTTAACAGTTCAGCGTTTATCCTACAGCACCACACCACGACGTCAACAAGAACATGTTATGTGCTAAGTGCTTAATAAAGGATCTCTATTACTGTGGAGATAATATCATGCCACAATACTTATATTAATTGACTTGGTTTTCCTCCCAACATGAACAATTTATAGCTAGAGGTAAAATAATAATAGTAAACAGTGACTATCAAATCTGACTCATGGTGACCCCATGTATATTAGAGTAGAACTATGTTTCAAAAGGTTTTCAATGGCTGATTTTTGGGAAGATCTCCTCTAGATAGACTAGAACCTCCAAACTTTCAGTTAGCAACAGTCTATTAACTGTTAGCATCACGCAGAGACTCCAAGAGTCCTGGAATAGGAATTAGTAAAATAGAAATTAAAATATTCTGTTCTTTGGGACCAGACATATAAAAATTTACCTAACCTTTTTTTTTTCCATGTCACAGTTGGGTAAAACATCCCCAATAATCTTGTAAAAGGTCTTTAGAAGTAGGAAAAATATCTTAATTTTAATGACAAGAGTGTAAACTGTGGAGTCAGAGAGACGGATTCCAATCCTGCCTCTACAACGTAGTTTGTTTGTTTGTTGTACTGTGATGGCTTAGAAGTTGCTATGGTACTGGGGGCTATGACATCACTATTTCAAATAGTAGCAGGATCACTCATGGTAGGCAGGTTTCAGTGGAGCTTCCAGACTAAGACAGACCAGGGAGATGGACCTGAATATTTACTTCTAAAACAACTGACCAGTGAAAACCATATGACATTGTCTGAGTCAGTGACAGAAGATGAAATCCTCAGGATGGAAGGCATTCAATGTAGAGTCAATCTTAAGGATGTGGATTGTTGCTGTTAAGTGCTGTTGAATCACATTCAAAGCTGATTCTGTACTTACCTTGACTCATAGCTACCCTGTATAGAATTTCTGAGGCATGCAAATCTTTGCAGGAGCAGTAATCCTTATCGCTCTCCCTATACAGCAGCTGGTGGGCTCGAACTACCAACCTTGTGGTTAGCAGTCCAGTGGTTATCCTACAGAGTCACAGCATACCCAAAGAGGTGAATGGAGTAAAGCTTTTGGAACCTTCACTTACTGACATGGCATGGCTCAACAGGAGAAGAAATAGCTGAAAACATTCATTAACGATCAGAATATGGAATGTACAAAGTATGAATCTATAAAATTTGGAAGTCAAAAAATGAAACGACATAAAGACCCATATCCTAGGCATTAGGGAGCTAAAATGGACTGGTATTGGCTGTTTTGAATCATATAATCATATGGTCTATTCTGCCAGGAATTACAAGTTAAGTAGAAATTCTGTCACATTCATCATCAAAGAGAACATTCCAAGATCTATCCTAAAGTACAACTCTGTCAATGATAGGATGGTATCCATATGCCTACAAGGAAGACTAGTCAATGCAGCACAAACGTTATTTAAATATATGTACCAACCATTAATGCTAAAAATAAAGAAATTGAAGATTTTTCCAACTTCTTCAGTCTGACATTTCTCAAACATGCAATCAAGATGAATTCATAATTACTGGTGTTTTAAATTCAAAAGTTGGAAACAAAGAAGACCAATAGTTGAAAAATATGGGCTTGATGATAGAAACGATACTGAAGATCATATGATAGAATTTTGCATGACCAATGACATGTTCATTGGAAAAGCATGTTCATTTGTGTTTTTTTCAACAACATAAATGACAACTATACACATGGCCCTCAAGAAATGGAATACACAAGAATCAAATTCATTATATCTGGAAAGAGATGATGAAGTAGCTCAATATCATCAATTAAAGAAAGCCAAGGGCCAACTGCAGAACATATTATCAGTTATTCACATGCAAGTTGAAGCTGAAGAAAACAAAAAGAGTCTATTAGAGTCAAAGTATGGCCTTGAATCTACCTCACCTGAATTTAGAAACCATCTCAAGAATAGATTTGGTACATTGAATACTAGTGACCAAAGACCAGACAAGTTGTGGGATGGTATCAAGGATAACATATATAAAGATAGCAAAAGGTCATTAAAAAGACAGGAAAGAAAGAAAAGACCAAAGAGGATGTTAGAAGAGACTCAGTTAAAGTCACTGGAAGAAATGATAAAGGAAAAGAGCTGAACAGAAGATTTCAAAGGTTGGCTCGAGAAGACAAAGTAAAGTATTACAATAAAATATACAAAGAGCCGAAATTAGAAAATCAATAGGGAAAAGTACTCTTGGCTCTTCTCAAGTTGGAGGAAGTGAAGAAAAAAATTCAAGCCTCAAGTTGAAACATTGAAGGACTTTATGAGTAAAACAGAGAATGCTGCAAGAAGAGGGGGGAAAAAAAAGATGGAAGAAATATACAGAGCCATTGTACCAAAAAGAGTTGGTTGGCATTCAACTACTTCCAGAGGCAGTATATGGTAAACACCAATGGTTTTGAAGGAAGAAATTCAAGCTGAACTAAAAATATTCATGAAAAGCAGAGCTCCAGGAATTAAAGGAATACCAGTGGAGATGCTCTAATTAACAGATGCAACACTGGAAATATTCACTCATCTATGCCAAGAAATTTGGAAGACAGCTACTTGGACATGCAACTGGAAGAGATCCATGTTGATGAAAAATGAGTAATGGAGGCCAAAGAACTGATGTCTTTGAATCGTGGTGTTGGAAAAGACTAATGAACACATGATGAATTGCCATAAGAACAAACAAATCTGCCTTAGAAGAGTATAGCCAGAATGTTCCTTAGAAGCGAAGATGGCAAGACTTCACTTCACGTACTTTTGGGACATGTTATTAAGAGAGACCAGTCCATGAAGAAGGACATCCTGCTTGGTAAAAGGTTGTTGTTGTTATTAAGTGCAATTGAGTCAGTTCCAACTCATGACAACTCTGCATATAGTGTTTCTGAGAAGCAGCTGGTGGGTTTGAACTTCTGACCTTGTGGTTCAAAGTCCAGTGCTGCTCCTACAGCGATACACCAGAAGGAGGGTCAATGAAAAATTGGAATATCCTCAATGAGATGAATTGACACAGTGGCTGCAGCAGTGGGCCCAAACAGCAGTGATTGTGAAGATGGTGCAAGACTGGGTAGTTTTTCATTCTGTTGTACATAGAGTTAGTAGGATTTGGAACCAAGTCTAAGACACATAACGACAACAAACGTAGGCATACTCCTTATTATCTCTGAGTTTCAGTTTCTTCATCTGTAAGATGGGAATAATGACCTTTCTCCCAATAATGGTTGAATTTAATGTGATAACATAAGTTATGACTTTTGTAGAAATGTCCCACCCTTCATGGATGCTAACTATATTATATGTTTCCAGGGGGCTGAGGTAGAACAACACAACGTTTGGCCTTTCACTCACCATTCCACTCCCTTGTCGAAGTCTTGACTGTCAGTATTGACTCTGCTCCATCAAGCCATTTCCTCATAGTATAAAACCTTTTATATATTTTAATTCCAGCAGAAGTATTCCAGTACACCTCATCATAGCTACTCACATCACTGAGGCATTTTATAGAAAAGCTTTGTCCCTCAGAAACAGAAATTGAGTCCGGTATTATTGTTAGGTTGGCTGAAAGAATGCAAACAAAACAGACAAAACAAAACCGACAACAAGTCCGAGGTTTAGTCTTTCTGGTGAAATCAACAGAGGAGTGAAATTTAAGACAGAGAGAGAAATAACAGGCCATCCTGACTCTACTTCTTTCAACATGGGATTGGTACCTTGCTGCTCCTGGTCTTTACTTGTTTCTACGCTGTTTCCGGTGGTGCTCTGAACTGTACTCATTTCCATCACATGCCTTACGAACTCGTGCACTTCCCTTGTGTGGCTGGAATTATCTCCTGATGATCAGTAGGGCAAAAGGTTGCAAACTTAGGGATGTTGACTTAACCCAAGTTCCCCTCCAACTTCTTCTGTGACACCTTAACGTACAGTCAATGCCTCGGATTTCACAGCAACTTCGTTCTCAATATTTCAACAATACTTTGTCGTAATACCATGCTTCATTTTATTTTTATGGATTCTATATCCCTTCTCCATCAAAACGGGTGCCCTCAAGGGTAGTTACTCTGTCTTTTGTATCTTGGCTTCTCCAGAACGTGGTAACACATCCGGTACATAGTCAGTGTTTAATAGCTGCTCAGTGAGCAAAAGAATGATTCTGGAGCTATCATTTAAGTAGAGGGATCATATGGTTTATTGACCAACAAATTAGATATGGCCTATCTGAAGAAAATTGGGATATATGGACATCTCAAGTGCAGTCTCGAGCTGCTCTTCTATTTGAGAAGTTCCTCATTGGTTCATGAGGAATGATTCATTGGAAATGTTAGCAAAGACCCTCAGGAATATAACAGCGTATATAAAAGTACATTAATTTTTTACTCTGGTTCTATCTTCTTTTTCTCTTAGAACATATTTTTACATAGTTGACATTTCAAAATGTCCTCCACTTCTACCCTCTGCAGGCCAATGGCTTTGTGCCTTCCATCTACTGGCTGCTTCCCCAATCACTGTAAAATCTTATTCTTAATCAAAATCAAAAGGAAGCAGAGCTTTCTACAATGTCCTTTAGAAGTTGAGATTCAAATGTTCAGATCCAGCCCAAAGCCATTCAAGCATTGTAAAATGGGCCTCTCTTATGCCCTCACTGAACAAAGGGATCTTGAAAAGGGCTTTCTAAGGGTTAGCTATTTCTAAGAGGGAAAAGGCTTGTACAGCCATAAATCAGGTTCTCTTGATTCTCAGATAAGGTCCAAGACCAAACCAGTGGTTTGCAGCAAAGACTTAATACGCCTCCCTAAAAGCCCATATAATCAACCTAACTCTCAGAGTTAAAATTTGGAGTGAATAACTGCTTTCATTATACAAATTTGAAAATTGCTCAAAATACCCATGAACTTTTCCAAACCAATCACTCTTTCAGACTACTCTAAGTTACAACAATAGAAAATATGAACAAATGAAGCAAATAATGCTTATAACAGCACCTTATCCAAACTGTACAAAAGGGGCCTAATAATTTATACAAACATTTCATTTTTGAAGGTGGGTAGAAAAGCAAGTATGACTGCCCCATTTTTGCAGAGTGGATTTATAATGCTCTATGAGACAAGAAATAATCTTGAAGCCTTAATTGAATGAAAAGTAAAATAGGAGTTCCAATTGTAAAATAACCGCAAAATTTCATATTGCTAAACTTTCCTAGAAAATGATCTCTAAAATAGGTGAGATGGGAGAAAGAAAATGATGGGGGACAACTGAGGGGCTATGGGAGAATGAACCAAGCAATGGGTATACAAGGAAGGGAGAATGGGATTATGGGAGGAGAAATGGGACACTATTGTAAATTCATAATAAATTCAATCATCTGCTAGGACTAACTTGAATATGAATATCTATCATCCAGTCCACCTCTGCCTGACCAGTACAGTATAAGTAGGGTCTTCCCTGAAGCTGCTAATTTACATTCTTATCCTTAAAACCAAAGCCACGCCTAAGCCATTGCCATTGAGTTGAGTCTGACTCATAGTAACCTTATAAGACAGAAGCCCAATAGAGTTTCCAAGGCTTTTATCTTTTAAAAAAGTAAGCTGTCACATCTTCCTCCCATAGTGTGGCTAGTGAGTTCAAACTTCCAACTTTTTGGTCAGCATCCAGTAGATTAACCACTGTGTGACCCAGGTCTCCTTTTTCAACCCTCTCAATAGTAATGACTCATCTTGAATTAAAATGGCAGAGGGGAAACGTCCTCTCCTGTCTCCCATTGTGCGATTTGTCTCAAGCACACTCTCTCTTCCAGGAAAGGTCAGGTTTTATGTTGCTCACAGCTATCTACAGTTCATTGGTAGACCTTGCTTTGGGATACTTAGGCTTAAAAATTCTAATAAAAGAGTCCTTACCCACAGAGGTGAAAGTCACTTCTATGTTCTTACTGCCTCTGGCTCCATGGGTGCCGATGAACTCACATGTGTAGACAACTTTGGTTCCAGATGACCCACTTGGGCATTGGGTTCCATCAGCTTGAATGGTGTATCTTCTACAACCGATCTCTGGGTCTGTCTCAGAGGTTCCTGCAATGGCATAAGCATTTCTTTTGCTGTCATCATTGGCTGACTCTCCAATTTAATAACAAAGAAGTCAAATCAGGGAAAAGGGGATTCTATTTAAGTTAGATTTCTTCTCCATGAAGGGGAAGGTGGGCTAGGACAGCAGTGGTTAAGTCTGCATGTTGTGGGGTCAGGTTGTCCGGGTTCAGATCCCAACTCCACCACCTTCTAGCAGAGTGTTGTTGCGAATGCTTCCGTGCCTCAGCTTCTCCAGTTGTGAGGTCAAGATAAATAATAACAACAACTGCCAAGGATTTTTATCAGGCTTAGAAATTTACTATTAAAAGCACTTAGATAAATGCCCAGCCAAGGCCTGCCCCTAACATATGTAATATTAATGACAGTCGTTGGTGTGTGAAAGATAAAAAAGGGAGATGTTTGGGTAAGAGTAACACTGGAAGTAAAAAATAAAAGATGTGGGTTTATTTATTGGTGTTGCTGTTAGGTGGTGTTGAGTCGGTGCTGTGTGCAGCCCTATGCACAACTGAAAGAAACCCTGCCTAGTCCTGCAACCCCCTAGCCAACATCCTCTATGTTTGAGCCAGATATTGTAGCTACTATGTGGATCTATCATGTTGAGGACTGATGGTTTTTTAGAAAGGAAGGAGAATCTCGTATACATTTCATTTGAGAAATATTTTCACTGCTCAATCTCTTTAATTAAATAGTATTCTTGGTGGAAGCTCCAATGTCAGGCTTTCTCAAATAACCACCTGTTTCACCTTCAGAATAGCCCTCCTTTCAGACCTTTCTGCTCATTCTTTTGAATGTCAGGCCCTCTGAGACATCTTTACCTCTTGCCTAGGGTTCTACAGTACGCTACTGGCTCATCTTTCCAAATCTAGAGCCTTCGCTCTCTCTCCCCGCCTGCTGCTATGCACACTTCCAGTGTTCTTCAAATGCTGTTGCTAACTTATACCGCTGAAACGTGTGTTTCCTTCATCCCATGGCCACTCAGTCAGGCCCTGCTGTCTGTTTTCTATCCTATTATACACTATTGTTACTGGATCTCTATTTTTAGTCAGTTACTCCTTCAAGCTATCTGCTATATTACCTTAAGATTAATTCTTCTGAAGTAAATTTGGAGCAGAAGAACTGGAGTGAGAGGGCCAACTCTATAAGGCAAAGGAGGAGTAAAGGGCAGGGTGCGGAGACCAATGTTACACTCACCAGAGACCCACCTGCCTAGATCCTAGGGCAGTTCCCTGAGACAGGAAACCCATTGTTCTGTGGTCACTTCAGCTCACAGAGGGCATTGGAAATGTCTGCAGGAGGGGTGGTCCCAGAGAGGACCCTGAGCATCTGCACCACAGACTTCCGAGTTTGTTTGCCAGAGGGCAAGAGTTTTCACCTCTAAGAGTTGGAAGCTTAAAAGTCAGTACCAGAGAACTTTTCCCTCTGGTAGTTCCTTCAGGATGCTTGCATGCCTTCTTTAGAAAATCAGGGAAATGACTAAATGCACCATATAGTGACCCTTTCAACAATCACCAGCTGCCTTTTCCATTCTGTGCACTTTAATGTCAGATACTACAGCTGTGGGTGAAACATGCTTTACAAAATAGATGTGCTCAGGGAAGGTTGCATATAAATTGATCATGATTTTATTACTTTAAGATAAAATAATGGTTTGATAGCAAAGACTTTGTAAGATAAAGGCTCAGCCTGCTAATGTATTTAAATGCAGAAAGCCACATTTTATTCTAAAGGCAGTTTCAACTTTAAAGATGTGCACAGAATACTGTTATGTTGTAAGAAAAGAGCTGGATCTTGTTAACATCTGGTTTCTAAGGAAAAACACTCTTCTGCCTGTGTCCAAACTCTGCCAGACCAGCTTGTCCCAATGAGGGCTTACCATATATGCGTAATATTGCTTGACCAAGATAAACATTGGTCTTGAAATGAGATCTTAAATAAGTCCCAAAGCTCTCTTTTCTCTTCCTATTGTGAGAATCTTGGCTACGTAATTTAATCTCAGCCTTGATTTCCTTATTTGGAAATCTGGAGGTAAAAATGAGTTGTGGTCACATGTCAATGTGATTGAAAGTGATAACATAGTTTTTAAAAGGTTGGGTAATCGTGAACTGCTATACATAACAGGGTCAGTATTGCTGTATTAATTTAGTATTGTTATTATTGTCATTAACCAGTTGCTGTCAAGTTAAGAACCTGCACTGAAGGATAATAGATTGGAAGCAAGTCAAATGGTTGGCAAGGAGAACATCGATGTGATTTTGCTCATCTAGAATTTCCCGCCCAGGACCCAATTTCAAGGTGCTCTGCTGTGCAAGGGCTCAGAACAAACTGGAGACAGGATAGGCTTCTTCTTGCGAGCTCAGCTTGTTAAAAACTAAAGCATCTCACAGTCCAAACCTTCTTTTCATATCCCTTGTATTCAAGAATAGCATCATGGACATGCAATGTACGTTTCAGAAGGTCCCGTATTTGGTCAAATACTCTGCCGTTGGCCATGCTGAAATTCTTAAGAATTTTTGAAGCAAGGACCCTTCATTTTCATTTTGTCCTCCACACATAAGGTAGCTGGTCCTGCTTCTCACAGTCTGTGGGTGGTGCTGTTGGTGCCGTATGCCATTGAGTCCATTATGACTCATAGTGACGCTATAGGATGGAGTAGAACTCCTTCAGAGGGTTTTCTAGGCTGAAATCCTTACAGAAACAGGTCACAGGGTCTTTCTTCTTGTAGAGTGGCTGGTGGGTTTGAACTGCTGATTTTCAGTTAACACTTAACTATTATTATACCACCAGGGTTTCTTCTATGGATGGTCAAAACCAAACCAAGCCCATGCAACCTTCAGCTAATTCCTTGAACCCCAGGATAAAATGGACTGATGACTTTGGGAACTACTTCAAGATGAGAAGCAGACTGTCTTCAGTTTCTCCAAACACAGAGCCACCAGCTGGCACTCTGTCAACTCAACTCCGACTCATGGTGACCCTCTGTGTGTTTCTATTGGGCTTTCAATGGCAAACTTTTCAGAAGTAGATGATCAGGTCTTTCTCCCAAGTTGCCTCTGTGTGGACTCGAATCTTCAACTTTTTGGTTAACAGCCTAGCACAGTAACCATTGGTACCACAGAACTCCTTTATTAACATTGCGATGGTTGTGGTGTTGGTGTACAATCAACTCAATTCTGACTCTTGGCAAACCTATATGACAGAGTAGAATGGACCCATATGGCTTCCTAGGCTATAATCTTTACGGAAGCAAATCACCAGATCTTTTTGCCTAGAACCTCTGGGTGAGTTTGAACCACACACCTTTTGGGTAGCAGCCAAGCACTTAATCATTTTATCACCATGACTATTATCATTAATTAAAAAACTGGAGGGTGAAGAATCACAGATAAGGTCCCAGATCTAAAACAAAAGCAACATGATCAGAAATTGCCACGAAAGAGTTGAGACAGACATGTTAATTCAGAGACAGATAATATAGAAGAAAACCTGGATACAAAGACAGAGAAGTTAGAAGACCAGTTACCAAGTGTAGAGACACAGAAATTAGAAGCTCCATGTTTGACTTCAACGCAAAGTCTATGACCTCAGTCTTAGTTCTTTGCTAAAACAGAAAGGAGGGAGGAACAAGCTTTTCTGTAGGCAGATACCATGGGGCTAGGTCATCAGGATCACTCCCTCTCAGGTCTTCTGCTACAAGGACTTGCCTACAACCCAAGCACTCATGCTGGTCTTCATAGGTTAGGAGATCCTCAGCCTAAAGCAGCTAAGCTGGAGCTTACAGTAAACCCAGTGTTTTTTCACAGTCTGAAATCTAGAAACTAACAGCCACCTGATATTTCTTCCTCCGTACCTTGCTCCACACTCCTCCCTCTACTAATCTCAGATTTCCAATTGGCCAATAGGAAAAAAAAAAAAATCTATTTGCAAAAGGACCAATCATGTAATATTCTCACCTGGAATGGTTATCTTGCCCTCGTGCTTCCATAATATGTTACTCCAATTAAAATTCTCACTGCAGCATCTCAGAGATACAAGATTATTATCACATACCACCTTCATGTCTTCACTTGTCGAAATTCTGATGAGAGTAACATTGATTGTTTTCCTGGCCTCATATTCAAAAATATCTAGTGTGAGTTTGCAAATATATTCACCTGCATAGAACATACAAAATCATTTATTATTACTACATATATGTATTTCCTTAAAACAAATGATAGCCTCATTTCATGTGCCATGACTACTTCATGAAACATCATTTTCATCCTGGAGAAGGTGGGTCCTACACCTAAGCACTTTTCACTGGTGCCTTCTAAAAAGAGAAGAATAGACACATGGACACACACACAATGCAGTGGAGACAGACGCACAAGTTCAGGCATGCTCAGGATTACCAGCAGCTACTAAAAGCCAAAGGAAACAAAGAAGACCTTCCCCTCAAATCGGCATCCTGAACACAGCCTTTTAGACTCTGAACAGCGAGAAAATAAATTTGTATTCTTTAAAACCATCCACTTGGTGGTATTTTATTGTGGCTGTGCTAGGGTACTAAAACAGGTGGCTCTTTTATCCTTTTCTCACAGAAGCTCTCGAACATACACCCACCGGAATCCCCATGAGTGGCATTGTGAATGGTGAGGCGCGACACTGAAGTCATGTTGTTGAGCACCGAGGTGTAAACCGAGAATCTGCTGCCGTTCTGAATGTCAGTGTGCCTTTCGACATGATACCAAGACACATTGGAAGATAAAACTTCGTTTTCACACATCAGAACGACTGTATCCCCTTCAAAGATGACTTCTGGTATGACAGAAAACTTAGTTTCATCTGGAAAACCAAAGAACAAGTATTATAATCCCAAAGCAAAGAATATAACTGTCACTCACCACCACCACTCCTGGAGTTCTAACGATGATGTCTCCACAGCCTCTGCGGTGTTTTATATAATAAGACAATGTATTCTCCTCATCTTAGTAGTAAAAAGCAGAGGCCCAATTAGTTACCACATGACACATATAAGGCACATAGTCTCCAATTTAGGGTCTTTGCATACTTAATAGTATGGTGTTAATGGTAGCAATGGGGATTCTCAAGGTATTTTCAAGGAGTCTCTGGGTGGTTAAGCATGGACTTCTAACTGAAAGGTTGGTGGTTCAAACCTACCCAGAGGTACCTTGCAAGACAGACTTGATGACCTGCTTCCAAACTTCAGTCTTGAAAGCTCTAAGGAGCAGCTCTACTCTGCAAACATGGGATCACCATGAGTTGGAATCAACTCAATGGCAACCAATAATAATAACAAGCTAGCATGAGGATTTCTAAAATTCTAGTAGATATTGTAATTTACACAATGACAATGAAAAGCCACACAAGGTAACTTGAACATAAAGTTTCTTTGCCACTGACCATAATATCAGCTGCTTCTAACTAATCACACTGGCATCTAATGCTTCCTGAAGGCTCTGAGTATGTCTTCCATGAATTAAAAATGGAAAAGTGAGTTATTGATAGTAAAGTCCGGTTTGGAGATAACAATTTTTTTTCTTCTCCTTAACAACTAATGCTCTTGTTCCCTTAAGAATGGAAACTTTACATTTGAATCCCAGCTCTGTGTTACATATTACTGTGTGGTCCTGGGAAACTTGCTGAACATTGGCTCCCTCATCTGTGAAGTATGGGCAGTGACACCTACCTTGGGAGACGACTTAATGGAGCAATGTTGCTGTTGTTAGGTGCTTTAGAATGAGTTCTGAGTCATAGTGACCCTTTGTACCACAGAAGGAAACATTGCCTGGTCCTGTACCATGCTCACATGTGTTGTTACGTTTGAGTCCATTGTTGCTGCCACTGTGTCAATCCATCTCACTGGGGATCTTCCTCTTTTTGTGGACCTTCTACTTTACCAAGCATGATGTAATTTTCCAGGGAATGGTTCTTCCTGACAACATGTCCAAAGTACTAGAGATAAAGTCTAGCCATTCTCAATTCTAAGGAACAATCTGGTCATATTTCTTCCCAAACAGATACGTTCCTTCTTCTGGAAGCCGATGGAACTTAATGTATTCGTCACCAACACCATAATTCAGATGCATCAATTCTTCTCCAGTCTTCCTTATTCACTGCCCAGCTTTCACATG
>NW_006408556.1:19425092-19473808 GCF_000296735.1 Chrysochloris asiatica
TGATAAATTTTTAAGGGGAATGAAAACAACTTCATTTTCAATAGCATATAAGAGAATAAAATACTTAGGAATATATAACCTGGGACCCTGGGACATGAAGGATTTATATACTGAAAACAATAAAACTCTGCTGGAAAACATTAAAGAAAACTACATCTTACATTTACTAATATTCATCTGTATATGGAATGACAAAAAGCTAAAAGTTTTGAAAGAGAAAAATACACACTTCCCAATTTTAAAGAACACCATACAGATAGAGTAATTAAAATAGTCAGTACTGGTATAATAATAGACACACAGATCAATGACATAAAACTGAGAGTCCAGAAACAACCCCACACATCTATGGTCAACTGCATTTTGACAAGGGTGTTAAGTCCATTGAATGGAGAAAGAAGAGTCTCCCCCAAAAATGGTGCTGGGGAAATCAGATTTCCACATGTAGAAAATGAAACAGGATCGATGTCTCAGGCCATATACAAAACCAAATTAAAAACGGAGTAAAGACCTAATTGTACAAACTAAAACCATAGTATTTTTAGAAAAACAAGCAATGATGCTCAGCGACATTAGCTATTAGAGAAAATGAAAATTAAAACTACAGTGAAATACCATTTCACTCCCACTAAGATGGCTAAGGAGTTGTGGCCCTGAAGGATTATGCACTAGACCACAGGTAAGTTTGAACTGCAAGGTTTATGGTTCAAACTCATCAGCCTCTCCTCAGAAACCCTGTACAAAGTTGCTATGAGACGGAACTGCTCGACAGCACTTAACAACAACAACAACAAGATGGTAAAGGTGAAAACAATACAAACAAAAAATAAACACCAGAAAATAGCATTCTTTTGGCAAGGAAGTGGGGGAAGTTAGAACCTTTATCCATTGCAGGTGGGAATGCAAAATGGTACAGATGTGGAAAACAGTGTGGTTTTTCCTCAAAAAACTAAAAATGTGGCCAAGCAATCGCACTCCTAGTCTTGAAATCTCCCCCAAAAGACTTGAAAGCAGAGACTCAAAAAGAGATTTGGTTACCAATATTCACTATTCCCAATAATTAAGGGGTAGACATGACTTAAATACCCATCAACAGATGAATGGATCATCTAAATCACAAACATACGATAAAATACTACTTAGGAGCAGAAACGAAGTTTTGATACATGCTGCAGACACGGATAGAGCTTGAAGCCAATCATGAGTGGACAAATACTGCATGACTGAGAACAGGAAAATAGAGACCAAAGTTTACTGTGGCTACCAGGGCAGGTGGGAAGGGGGAAGAGGAGTTTAGCGGTGATGAAAAAAAAAATGCATTAATTAAGGGTAGAATCGCACCACTGATTATTGTAACTGCTGACAATAAACTTACACCTATAAAAACTGAATTTACAAAAGTTGTGTGATAAATATATTTATAACAATTACCCTTCCCACCCAAAAGTAGCTGCTGTTACTGCTTATACATAAGCAAGCATATAACCAAGCATTCATGGGATCTGGTTCCTTGGTTTGGAGATTTAGGGTCATGGTTTCATAGGACGTTCTAGTTAATTGACCTAGTAGTGTGTTTAGTACTTCTGTTTTACCCCCTAGCTCAATGTATAGATCCTGGGGTCTTAAAAGCTTGCAAGCAGCCATCCAAGGTACAAGTGGTCTCTATCCATCTGGAGCAACAGAGGAAGGAGAGTCAGGAAAAAAGAATGCATGACTAATTGTTTCTATGGGCTACTGTCTTCTTTGCCAGGAGACCAGAAGAACTGGATGGGGTCTGGCTATCATGACTGAACATTTGTATCAAATTCTCCATAGAAGAATCCTGATCAAAAGGGAGAAAATGCAGAAGAGAATTTCAAATTCTCCTAGACTCTAAACTTTCTGGGAGTCACAGAAAGAGAGTGGCTGAATCTCTGAAACTAATGTCCTGAGATAATTTTCAACCTTTCACTAAAAATAGTCCCTGAAATCATCATAAAGCAACAAAAAGTACTTTAGCTTAACTAATAAAAAAAAAAGGTCTGCCTTCATTTATGATGTTTTAAGAACTGTCTGGAGTCCTGGTGTGGCATTGAACTGCTAAAATCCAGGTTAATAATCAAACTCAGTCGTCACTTCTCAGAAACCCTCTACAAGGTCACAAAGAGTCAGACCTGACTGGATAGCACTTAACAACAACTGCAAAAATTATCTTTATGGGACCAAATTGACAACAGCAACTCAAAAGATGAGATAGGAACCTTAGGGGCCAATGGTTTTATATTAATGGGGAGGAACTACTTAACAACGGAGGGTGAGAATGGGTGCATCACTTAAAGAATCTAATCAATGTCATTAAAAGGTACATGTAGATTCACAGCAAGGATCATTCCCACTCTCTGTACACAGGGTTAATTGGAATGGGCAACTTAGACATTGGCTACCTACAATGAGGGAGGTGGGGGCTATAAAGGCATGAAGTGACTGGCTTGTAAGTTTTCAGGAGGGAGCTTTGTTTCAGAGGGTGCGGGGGAAGGTAGACTCTCCGCTGAGTGGTTTCCAACCTATCTAGATGGGTTGGTGAAAGGAGATGGGGATAAGACTCTTGTGGTTCAATAGTGAGTAATTGTTATCAGGACTGATTGTGATTGTGGCAAATGTAAAGGTAGACATTTTATAATAAAAGGAGGGGAGTGGTTGACCTTGCAGTCCAGGGGTAAAGGACCCTGGGACCATCAAAGGAAAAGAGCAGGAGTGGAGTGTGAGACCCTGTTCAGAAAAGCAGCGATGCCAGAGATGGAGGCAGAGATGATAACATGGAGAGATGGAGCAGTTGGGGACTAGACGCTTGGAAGAAGAGGAGCTGTGTGCTGGCAGCTGGGGGCAGGCTTGCAGAGTATGCCCTTTGGTCGTTTGACTGATTATATATCTCTGAGTGTTTGGGTAGACATCAAACCCCCACCCCAAAATACCAGAGGGAATAGAAGCAAATACTGTTGAATGATGATGCATGGAGGAGATTGTAATCATTGCAATGAAACAAAATACAACAGGATGAGTGTAAAGCTGATATTCTCCCATGTAAACTATCACTTAATTCACAACAAAAACTAAAATAAAAATAAAAAAGAGGTACATGTAGAAATTGTGGGATTGGTGTATTCTTAATAACAACACAAAACAAAATTTAAGGTGGGAGGATCATTTGAATCAGAAGAAAGACAATCAAGCCATCAGTACTGGTCTTCTCACTGAAATAAATGTGTTTTCAAGCTCTAGTTGATAGGCCTGGGCTGAGCTTGCACACACAGATGTCTGCAGACAGGTAATATCAATGAACAAAGTAGTCAGATGAGGACCCAAAACTGAATGGCAGTAGCAGGTCACTGGGAGGCAGCCACAGTGCAGACTCAATTGATACTTGTCACACAGCCATGCTGGTCTTGGGATAGCAGATGTACTGAACATTAGGGGAAGACAGAAATCTGCATGTTCCTGGAAACATTCCTGATTTTAAGATTACAAGGTAATTTTCTAGAAACACTGAGAAAGCCCTTTCCTAAATGCCAAGTTGTTCAACCATATGGGGTTGTTCAACTCTGTGGTCCTGATTGGCTTGCAAACTTATTTTACAAAGGAGTCATTGCAATGATATGATTTCGGTTTTATCTTTCTGAACTCCCAGACTAAAAAGTTATCTTTGCAAAATGTGCAAAATTGTTGCATACATAAAATGAACACTTTTCAATAGGAACCTATTGTTCTCAATATTTTCTAGCCATTACGCTCCTGCAAAGTCCTAGAGGTACAGTGGCTTGATGCTTAGCAGCTAAACTGAAGGCCAGTGGTTTAAACCCACCAGCTGTTCTGCAGGAGAAAGATGAGGCAGTCTGCTTCCATAAAGATTGTTGTTGTTAAGTGCTATTGACTGGATTTGAACTTCTGACCTTGTGGTTTGCAGTTCAGTGCTGATCATACAGTGCCACAGTCTTGGAACCCTATGGGGCAATTCTACTCTGTTCTGCATGGTCTCTATGAGTTGGCGCAACTCAAGGCAATGGGCTTAAGACCTGCACTCTGGCTTTAGTCTTCAGTTTTACCAAACAAAGCCGCCCAGATGGCATCCCTCTCCTAATCGTTTCCTCCTATACTAATGTGTTGGCCAACACCATGTAACAGAAATGACTACATGTGAGCATTCTTACCTGAAGCCTGTTACGGTCACTGATTTGAAGCCTAATAAAATGCTGTAACCTTTCAAGAACTGGAAAATAAAATGAGACAAGTGTCAAGTATCATGAAATGACATGAGAGAAATACCAAAAGATTTAAAACGGTGTAAAAACTCATATTCCTTATTATCCTGGATAAAAGGTACAAGTATTTCAACAGCCCTAGCTACAATAGATTTTTGAAGAAGTAATTTCTAAATACCCATGTCAGCCTGAGTCCTGTGGGAAGCAGACACAAGATTAAATGTGTACAAAATCTATTCAGAGTAGACTAGGAAGTAAAAGAAAGAAAACAGGGAAGGAACCGGAAAGGTATTTATTAGCCTTGAATAAAAGAGAAGGAGAAGGAGGGTTGAATGACAGCATCCTAGACTGAGCCTGGGAAGGTTTCGTAAGTTCCTCAGGGGTAGACACATTCCTTATGTCTGATAGACACCGACCTGCCAGCCTCATTCACTGGCGGTGAGCAGCAGACACTAACGTGAATTTCAGAAGCAACAGCTGGGTCCTTTGGTCAAATTGCATCTCCTGTAGTTGGAAGTCTGCCTGGGAGCAGCATCCTCATGGCTCCCACGTGACCAGATCACTCCCTTCACGTATTGCAGCAATGCTTGGGCCAATATCATTTATATATATATTTTTACTTTACTTTGTTTCTCTGAATGCCGACCCCACAAGTGACTCTATTTGATTCAAGTCACATTCACTGTGCAGTTATAATACACAAAGCACAATGCCAGGAACTTGGGTGGGTAGGCGCCAAAGTTTATATGTAATATTCCCTTCTCCCCAAATCTGTGTAACTCTGTGTTTAAGGGAGGGTTGTATGCAGTGCAGAAGTGTTGCATGCCAGATACCCAAATCAGATGCCCAAGGGCTCACGGAATAGGATTATATCTGTGTGGTCTATTGGACAGGTAGCAGACCACCTACAGCTTGAGTCAGGGTCTTAGCTATAAAAAGAGGCCATTATCTCAGTTTACTGGGACAAATCTATACCACACCACGTAGAAAACTCTATCCCAAATGAGTTATCTCAAGGAACACATTTAGGTTTAGATGAATTAGTACAACATCTCTGGTAGCATAGTGGTTACGAATCGGGCTGTGAGTCTCAAGGTCAGCAGTTCAAAACTACCAGCTGCTCCGCGGGAGAAAGCTGAGGCTTTCTGCTCCCGTAAAGATTTACAGCCTCAGAAACCCTGTACAGGGTCGCTATGAGTCGGAACCGACTCGACGGCACTTAACAACAACAACAACAAAACACTTAGAACAGTATCTGGTCCACAGTCAGCACTCTAAAAATATTATCTAATTTTACATTAATAAATTTAAGTCTGTCTTGAGTGAGACTGGAATCCCTAGATGAGATAAACAGTGAATGTATGCAACTATTAACTAAATATTTGGAGGTTCAAGTCCACCCAGAGTTGCCTCCAAAGAAAGGCTTAGCAATGTACATCTAAAAAGTCAAGTCATTGGGAACCCTATAGAAACAGTTTTACTGTGACACACATAGGACCACCATGAATTGGGGTCAACTCAATGACAACTGGTTAAGTGCAAATACTTACTGGGTTTGGTATATAGGCCTAGAGACCTACATATGCAGTTTTTTGGTGCCCTGTATACTCAGTCTCTACTTGTCTGCCTGAAAGATGTTATAGATCTTTTCATCTGGTATCTGAAGACAAAAATGAATGCACCTACTGATTCTTCTATACAAACTCTTTGGGCCTCTGATGGGTCTCAGTGTTTGGTGCCACCAAATCTTATCTGAATCAGTTCTCCCATGAGAAGAAGTTCCACCTATATAGGTCAAAGTGATATCAAACTGCTCGCTGAACACTGTTAGATGTGAGCCCTTCCTAAGTTACTTTCCCAGTTTTCTAGGAATTATTTCAACATCTATATTCATAAATTCTGACAGATCTAAGCAATAGTTTGTAAATTGTCCACTCTGAATGAAATAGATTCAGCTCAGCCTAAAGAGTTTGCTGGTTAAGGGGTGCCAGTGGCCAGAACATACTGCCATTTCCAAGTCGGTCTTGTAGGATCTATAGAGGGCGGAAGAAGAGTTCTTGAGATCTTCTGGAAAGTCCACATTGAGTCTGACTGACATCCTCAGGGTAACATCTGATGAAAAACATGGGGCAATATTTAAAAACCTTGTGTTAGTGCCTGAGGACACAAAGTATCAAAAAGCATTTGCTTGAGCAGATGTCAAATAGCCATCCTACAAACTTTTTATGAGCAGTTACTTACCTTTCTGGAGCTGGCAAAAAGGTCCCTTAGGAGGCAGCTGTTTAAGGCAGTTACAATGGCGTCCTGAGAGGGAGCTGTCATGCCCATGACAAGTGAGATTGTGGAGACACTGTTCCTGAGGCCACTCATAGCCTGCTTCACATGAGCACCAGACTTCATTTCCAGCAGGTCTGCATACTATCACCAGGCAGAATGATGAGGAGACAGAAGGTGGTAATGACCTTAGTATTTATAGACTAAGTATCTATTATCTATGGAGGCCCTGAGTGATGCAAACGATTAAGCACTTGGCTTCTAACCAAAAGACTGGCAGTTCAAATCCACCTAGAGGCATCTTGGAAGAAACGATTGAAGATCTATTTCTGAAAAGCCAGTTATTGAAAACCCTATGGTATACAGTTCTGCTCTGACACATATGGAGTCACCATGAACCAGAATCAAGTCAATGGCATTTGGTTTGGTTTATCTATACTTAGGAAATGCTAACTCTGCTTCATTATTGCCCTTCTAAGAAGTTTAATATGACTGCACAAGATACATATGATTCTGTCCATACCCATCACCATGCTATTAGGTATCACCATCTAAAAGATAACTTACAACCTTCCCAGCAGACATCTGTGATGATAAATATGATAGAGTTTCTGGAACAAAAAGTGTATTACCGTCAGACTCCAAAAGGGCCCCTGCTGTTTGTTCCCTGACAATGGATATCCCTGCCCTTTTGCAGTTCCTCCTTACAGTTGGTCCACATAATCAATAGAATATGGCAGGAGTGATGGTGTGTGATTTTTGAGATTAAGTTATCAAAGGCCCTGGAGCTCCCTCTTGGTTGTGCTGTCTCTTTCTCTCTCTCTCTCATCACTAGCTCTGGGGAAGCCAGCTGCCATGTGAAGAGGACATTCGGGCATTCTGTGAAGAAGATCACATGGTGAACTGAGGTCTGCAGCCAATAGCTTGTGAAGAAAGGCAGCAGGCCAGCTACCACATGACAGAGTTTGGAGCGAGTCTTCCCACACCTGCAAAGCCTTCAGATGTCAACTGAAATACAACCTCATGAGAGATCCTGAGTCATAACTATCCAGCTAAACTACTCTCAAATCCTTGAGATTCAGAAACCATGACACAGAAAATGTTAGTTGTTTTAAGTGGTAAAGTTTTGGGGTAATTTGTTATGCAGAAATAGATAACAAAGTAAAGTTAATGAACTCTAACCCCCAAATTACTGTTAGGGGTGGCATTGGAGTCAAAGAACTAAAAAAACAGGAGGAAACTTTGCCTATTCTTTGAAAAAGTGTCTGGAAAACAGACTGCTTTGCACTTGTTGCTATTAAGTGCCATCGAGTCAGTTCTGACCCATAGTGACCCTGTACAGGTTTTCCAAGGCTGTAAATCTTTACGGGAGCAGAAAGCATCATCTTTCTCCCGTGGAGCGGCTGGTAGTTTTGAACTGCTGACCTTAAGGTTTGCAGCCCGATTCATAACCACTACACTACCAGAGCTTTGCACTTATAGCATTGGAAATCCTATAGAGCCGCTCTACGCTGTCCTATTGGGTTGCTGTGAGTACGAATTTGACTCGGCAGCAATGTGTTTGGTCTTTTGGGATCATGTTCTTTAAGTCTAATTTTCATCACCCACACTTTCCATCGCCTTCCCTTTGAGGCCAACTCTTCCTAGGCATTTGCTGCTACAGAGGACCATGAGGTTCAGATCCTTTTTCCTGCATGGAGCATCCTTTTTGCTACAACTTTTTCTCAGTTACCCATCAGAGAGGATTCACCCCCAATGTGTGAGTGCCCAGTTTTTCTGGATGAATCCAATGTCTCAAAGGCATTTGCATTTCAAAAAAGAAACCTGTTACCCCAAGTTTCTCAAATGTAGCTAAATAGTGGGCCCCCCTTGAAGTCTTGAGCAAAACAAACCAGGAGGAGTTCGTTAATGTCTATATTGACTATATGTTATAAAAGCTCTCACACTTTATAATCTCAAATGCTCATAATCACAAACTGTTCTACTGAAAACAAACAATTTACTCATCTGGTACTTGCTGGTCTGTTTTGTTTGTCAAGTTTGCTTCCTAGAACCCAAGCAGACACTGAACATTTTGTTTGTCAGGTTTGCTTTCTAGAACCCAAGCAGACACTGATCATTTCTAAACAAAAACTAGAAACAAAACAAAGTGGAATAAAAACCTATTTACTGAACTGTCAATCATTCGAAATCAAAGGGCAACATGGAGCTGAGGGCAAAGGTGAGAAGGGATGGGAATGTGGGTGGAATGGAATTAGGAACTGCTGGGAGGAAGCAGGATGACTGTTGTTCCATGAGAAGATTGCAATCATTGATATGAAACAAAGTGTACGATTTGTTGGATGTAAAACTGATGATCTTGTCTGTAAACCTTCACTTAATTCACAATAAAAAGTTAGAAGAATGAGAAAAAAAAATCCTATTTGCTAATTGTATTTTTTCTTTTAAGGGAAATAATTATAGACAGAAGACCCATGCTGGGCATGAACATGGAGGACTGTTTCCTATGCATGTTCCAAAGTATACTTGTTCTTGTTGATGTTAAGTATCGTGGAGACGGTTCCAACTCACAGCGACCCTGTATAGAGCTGGTGAGGCTGAATTGCTGACCTTGAGATTCGAACCGACCTTGTAGTCCAGCGTATTAACCTGCAGCACCGCACCAGGACTATTTTTGTGACGTGTCCCTATGGGAAAAGGGTTCTGTGGACAGATACATTTGCTGGCAGAGGACCACCTTCCTCATTGGCATCAGATTGCAGATCCACCAGCTCAAGGGCATGCTTGCCAATTGTAGAATTTTGTGAGAAATGGCACATTTATAAGGGAGTTATACCAGATGCAAGTAACATATATCAGAAGCAATTTAGGATACATAGACTGTTTGAGACATGAGAATTCAAAAAGAATTTTAAAAACAAGAATGATTCTTGCTTCCATTTTTGAAGAATAAACCCTAACATCTGTTGTGTGACATGGAGTCTATTCCAATTTATCATAATCTGTCCTGGTGTGGCACTACAGGATAATGTGCTGGACCACAAGGTCAGTTTGAGCCGCAAGGTTGGAGGTTCAAACTCAACAGCCACTCCTTGGAAACCTTATACAGGGTCGCTAGGAGTCAGAACTGACTCAATGGCACTGAACAACAACAACATAGGTCAGCATAAAACTGCCTCTTAGGGTTTCCTAGACTGCAAATATTTATGGGAGTAATTGCTAAGTCTTGTCTCCTATGGAGTTGCTGGTCAATTCAAACCACTGACATTCCAGTAAGCAGCCAGGCACTGAATCATTATATTATTTTAGCATTTGTTAGTGCTTTCCAATTCATAAAGCACCTTTTTAACTTACACTGTATGGAGTTCTGGTATAGCATTATAGGATAAGCACTGGACCACAAAGTCAATTCGAACTGCAAGGTCAGTGGTTCAAACTCAGAACCAATTTGATGGTACTTAACAACAACAACAACATGTAGGACAAGGGGCAGACCTGTCTCACAGTTTCTGTGGGATACCAAGTAGCCAGGTAATGGACCTGACCAGGTCTCTGAGCCATAAGGGAACCAGCACGACTTTGAAAGGGAATCAGTGATCAGAAACTCTAATACCACAGTCTGGGAGGTTCTGCTTGATTCCTTGTTCATGCGTGTTCTTGGTTCTTAGTTCTTGATCTATGATGCCAGAAGGAAGAGAGCTTGCTACTTACTAATATCCTGAACAAATCTATGCTGTGTCCATCAATTTCCCAAGGGAAAAGTTTCCAGTGGTTTTTCTAGTGGGACCTGGCTGTATCTTGGGACCACTTTGTGAGAACCGTTATACAAACCACCAAGCAAACATTCAGTCACCATCCAAAATAAGGAAATCCTTCCTGAGAATCTTTGTTTTGGAAAGCTGTAAAGTCATAAAATCACACATCAGATCTTTGAGAGCATTTCATTCACTTATTAAGGATCCTTGGCTCTGACAATAAGGAGCGTAGACAGACTTTCTTCTGACATTCCCAATCATCAATCCTAAAGCAACAGGTATTTTACTCACCTGTTGTCACTGCGATGCTTAAAATGTTAGTAACTTGGTCAGTGTCGTTTCTTAGAACTGGAAAACTGAGGTTGTTCAAGTAAGCTTTGATAGGCTCCAGGAAGGATGCATTTTCAAAGCTTATCTCTATATCCACAGTATAGTCCTCAGCTTCAGGGCCATTTGTGGCAACTGAAATGAAAACACATGAAGGCTGTGAGAACTTAGTGTTGGGCATGGAACAAGAACACTTCAGCAGTTCAAGGTAGTGGCAGGCACATACAAGTGTGGGGCTCAACAGTTCTAGCCCTCAAGAATTTTAATGAACCCTTATAGAGACAAAGAAGTTAGTCTACTTGCCATCACCAATCCTGCCTCTTCAAGATACTTGCTTTCTGCAACTTGACTATTTCAAGAAGAGAAAGAGTGGATTTGTCTGGTCTCAGTTCAGTGGTTGTTGGCTATCTTAAAGATGCAGAAGCTAAGCAGAGGATGTGTCACTTTCCACCTCAACTCCTTGGTGTCCCAGGCCAAGGACCACTGTGTGGAGACTGGACTATAATGGAACAAGAATGGGAACAGGGAGACCTAGCAGGAAGGCTCTGAAAACAAGCCAGATAATAAATACCATGGTGTTACTTAACTTTGGAAATGCTAACTTAACAAGAATGCATCTCTGTGTCTCCAGCATTACTCAGTGGACGTACATATATTCTGAGAGCTAAGTACATGCCTGGTTTGCAGATCTGGAAAAGTCATCCAATCAATTATCTTTACTCTTAAATAGGCACAGAGTACCTAGTACTTTGTTCTTATTCTCTGTCTTCTGGGTCAGGAACATGAAAGGACCACCACAAAAGTTTGAGAACCTAGAACATTCCTTGCTTTTCCATATTGTTGACAAGCTGGTCTTCTAAACCCGCTCCCAACTGGCCTGGACTTATTGCCCTCTGTGCCTGAACACACGTTCACTACAGGCAAATCAACCACCTCACCCTCTTCTTTGGCGTGGTCTTTCCTTGTTCTTATCTGTACCACCCAGGTCTTAGCGTGTTCTTTCTGACTACTCTACCTCCCCTCCAGCTATCTCCCCATCCTCTGATCTAACTGAAATCCTGAACTTCAGACCAAGTCTAGCTCCATCATCATCAACTCCATGATGACATCATAGAATTTACAAAACACTTCCAGTAATGCTCTCTCACTTGATGCTCAATCACATTCCCAGCAAAGAGACAGGGAAGACAGAGCTATCCAGATGAGTAAACTGATGATCAGTTTAGGAAATTTTAATTTGCAGCTATTTAATTGCAATGTTTAGACCTAAATCCAAGACTTCTATTTCCGAAGGTATACTACCCTACTCAACTCTTCTGTGTTGTTTTCCCAGACCTGCTCATGCACACAATCCTATCCCCTAATTTCAGTGCTTGCAGATTTGGACGGTATCAAGTATGAATGCATCTATGAGGAGTCTTCAACAAGTTCATGGGAAACATGTAAATGAACTCTTCCACTTCCCACGAACTTTTTGAAGCTCCCTCATGTACAGGCAAGGAGCTTGCCCAATCAGTTCTTGTTAAACCTGTGACTCTCTTAATTGAGTGACAGGTTCGCCTCCTTGATGCCACCACAATCTCTGACTCAGTTCTGGTTGGAACACATTAACTAAAACACAATAGGCATTTTTCTTGTTGTTGTTTTTTATATGTTTTTTTTTTTTTTTTTTACACAGATACTTTGAGAATACAGACTGTGGCTTATTTCATTTTGTCAGTTAAATGAGAAAGAGACTAATGAATATTTGAAAAGGTATTACTGTAAAATTTAAGTCAAATCTAAAAGTAAGAGACACACTTTACTATAAAATTAAAATTACTCAGATATATCCACATACTAAATAGGCAAAGAAGTTGTCCACATTATTGAAAGATTTGTTTTAAATGTTCTAAGGGTTATAAAACCCTTAAAATAGAATCATTTAGTATGTTAATAGGTTAAATGTTTATAGCAAAAAGCTGTAATATTTGTTCACCCAGAGTTCTAAACTATGTTTTTCTTGTGCGGTTGGTTTTACACATTAACCTTGCTGTAATTATTTTTATTTTGGCATCCTTTAACTTGTTCTAGTGAACTCAAATTGTAGAAAAGATCTGTGCAGATTCTCCAAACATTGAGAATGCACTTTAGGACATATTTCCTAAATATTTACAGGTAGAATATAGTGACTTGTACAACCAATGTGGAACTTCAATGGGACAAGATATTATGGCAGTGATTCAAATTTCCTGTTTTCTTGCTGGCTTTTAAATCTTGCTGAAAACAAGCTTCCTGAAAGAACTGTTCATCTTAATTTGTGTAATCTGAACAGTACAGCACATTATGCTATCCTCTGGGAACATTTACAAGGAGAATGGTTGCATGATATATACAAGATCTGTCTTGGAGCGTGCTTTCCTGAAAAGTTAGTGCAGCATTGCTTTTATCCTCCCCAGAGGTTCCACTAGTTCTAGAATCTTATTGGCAGTGGCCAATTTACTCTTCACTCGTGGTTGTAAACAGGATTTCCTGGACGTTGTCTGCTTTTCAGATGAGCGAAGTGGGTAACAGGTCCTGCATCATCCACTACAATCATGGGGTCTGAGTGCCTGCCTGAAAGTTTTCTGTAGCTCAGCCCTGAGCCTGTTTTCCCGTTTTATAGTTGTGTTTCAGACACAACTATAGAACAAACGTGTGCCTGGAAAACACATGGTGACTCACGGGTATTGTCATTCCCCACTAAAACCAAGATGGTTCTGCTGAGATTTTGAAAAGAGCTGAACCAAAGGCTAAAAGTATTAATGGGAAAGGTTCCTGTGACCTTGGGGAGATCCGGTCTGTGGGATTCCTGCAAGTGTTAATTTAAGCATCAGCCTCTGAGATTTTCTTTCCTGTAGCCACCTTTATGCTCCACAATAGAGGTTTTTTTTGGTTTTTTCTTAAAGGATTTATTGTGAATTATGTGACAGTTTACATGGGAGAACATTAATTTTACATTCATTCTATCGTATATCGTCTCATTGCCATGGTTACAATCCCCCACAATAGAGTTTTAGAATAACTCTCAGGCTGAATGTCACCTCATCCTTTATTATTATTATTATTTGGTAAGTAAGTGCTGAGACCCATAAATATGGAGATCACCTAATAGGTAATATTTTCTACTCAGAAGCAGTCAGTTCTTCAAAGCAGGCTCAAAAACACCTTATTGTTGTTGTTGTTCAGTGCCATAGAGTCAGTACCAACCTTATGCAGAGCAGAATGAAACACTGCCCGATCCTGGGCCAACCTTACTATTGTTGCCATGCTTGAGTCCATCGATGCTGCTACTTGGGCAATCCATCTCTTTGGGGTTCTTCCTATTTTTATCTGACTCTCCACCTTACCAAACATGATATCCTTCTCCAGCAACTAGTCCCTCCTGACAATATGTCCAACATATGAGAGACGAAGTTTGGCCATCTTGGCCTCCAAGGAGCATTCTGGCTGCACTTCTTCCAACACAGATCTGTTGGTTCTTTTGGCAGCACATGGCACCTTCAATATTCTCCTCGAACACCTTAGAAACTCAAATTTTAAAAAAGAAACTCAAATATTTAGAATACTTGGCCTTCTAAATCATCTATTCTTGTGCTTTCTACACAGAACTGATAATTATATGCACCTAGGAAATTCTCAAGGAGGCCTGGTGGTGTAGTGGTTTCGTGTTGGGCTGCAAATCACCAGCTGAAAGAAGAGGCTTTCTGCTCACATTGAGATTTATAGCATCAGAAACCATATACAGGGTTGATATAAGTCAGAACAGACTCAATAGAACACAACCACTATTAACAACCAGGGACACCCATTTTGGAGACTCAACCAGGTAAACCAAAGTAGAATCTTTATGGCTTGGGATCATAAATTGATGGGGGTTTTTTGTTTGTTTGTTTGTTTGTTTTTGTATTTTATTTCCACTGGTCATGCAAATGATAAAGCAGGTTTGGGATCTGATCTTAAGAAACTGAGAAGGTAAGTGACTTCTTGAGAGCAGAGAGCGAAGATTAGCAAATATAATGGGTTGAACAGTGTCTCTCAGTTTATGTCTATGTGAAAGCTCAGAACAGTCTTATCTGGAATAAGGTGTCATGAAGGTTTTTGTTGTTAGGTATCATCAAGTCAATTTTGACTCAACAGCTGGTGAGTTTGAACCATCAACCTTGTGGTTGAAACCAACCTTGCGGTCCAGTGCTTTATCCCACAGTGCCATACCAGAAGGACCTTGAAATGAGATCATGCTGATTAGGAAGCACCCTAAAACCAATGACAAGAATCCTTATAAGAGATAGAAAAAGAGAGGCAGGAGGAAAAGACACATGAAGATGGAGGCAGTGATTGGAGTTTTGCTTCCAAATGTCAAGGAATGGCAGGAGCCACCAGCAACCAGGAAAGGCAAGGAAAGATTCTTTTCTAGAGTCTTGGGAGAGAGCATAGTTATGCTGACCCCTTGAGTGCCAACTTTGGGTCTCAAGAATTGTGAGAGAATCCATTTCCATTTGAACCCACCAAGTTTCCGGTCATGAATTGTGGCAGCCCTCTGGCACTAATACAATATTGAGCTTTGCTGTCTGTTTTTGTTTTGCTTTGTTCCACACACTTCCTGTTACAGCTTCTATGGGGTAATCGTCATGCAGTGTTCAGGCTTATTTGCATACCCACAATTTTCCTCATTTGCCTGGGGGAAGCAGATACTTGCTTTCCTCCCTCTCTGAGATACCAGATGGATGAGTGTGGATAATAATAAAAGTAACTATAATGACAGTAGCTGACATTTATTTCCCATCTATGAAGTCCTGGTGTAGCGCTTTAGAATAAGCACTGAGCTGCTAAGGTTGGTGGTTCAAACCCACCAGCCACTTCTCAGAAATCTTACACAGGGATGCTATGAGTTGGAACCAACTCAACAGCACTTAACAACAACACTAGGCTTTAGGGCCATGTGAGCAATAAGTTTATTCCCATTTTACAGATGACAAAACTGAAGTGCAAAGAATCGGAGCCACATCCATAGCAAGTGTCAGAACTGAAATTTGAAATTTTTCTGATTTCAAAGTCCATGTGTTTCCCTTCATACACTTCTGCCATGCAAATGGGAGAAGACAATGAATATGACATATGACTACTTTGCAGTTCCTAGAGTATCATTAAGATGTAAGGTATCATTTTTAAGTATGCCTTAAAAACTTTGTCCAAAGTTTAATGGAGATTTTTAAAAAATCAAGGTCAAAGGCATTTAGCAATAAGAAATAAAAGAATGATGTAAAACTTTGTTCAGTTCTACTTAGCAGTGTTTTAGAAACCCACATTCAGGAGAAGCTCATGGCAATCCATTCTCACATGCACAGATTTTGACACCAAGCTTTATGAAATTACTCCTTTGTGCCTTTATCCTTTCATTTATAAGCAACTTTACTATCTACCAAATGTCTGATTTCCAACACTGAACAAAGCACTGGGAACACAGAGCGAATACAGAGACATAGTTCTGCCTGTGTAGATCTTCCACCTTTGTGCTGGAGGCAAACAGTAATTTCAGACTTTAATGACAGGCTGCTTTAAAGGACATGGAGAAATATAAGAGAAGGTAGCTAGAGAAGGATATCATGTTTGGTAAGGTGGAGGGTCAGAGAAAAAGAGGAAGACCCCAAGTGAGATGGATTGGCCAAGTGGCAGCATCAATGTGCTCAAGCGTGGCAACAATTGTGAGGTTGGCCCAGGACCGGGCAGTGTTTTGTTCTGTTGTGCACAGGGTCGCTACAAATCAATATCAACTTGATGGCACCTAACCACAACAATAAGGTATTATAATCAGAAATAATGGGGAGAGGGTTTTTTGTTGTTGTTTTTTTAAGAGAGGATTTTTTTTTTTTTTTTTTTTTTTGTAGAATGGTTAGGAAAGACTTTTCTAAAACTGGTAATGTGCATAGAAACACAAATGAACTGAGGAAGAGTTCCATACAGGTTTTGGGAAATATCACCAAGAAAACGGAACAGATGCAACAGTCCGGAGATAGAAACACTCTTGACTTATTCAAAGGATAATGAGAATATACCCCTGTTAATCTGAGATACCCAGACCTAGAGTTTAGATTAGTATCATAATCCTGTGAGTGCATCACAGAATCTCCGCTAAGCCTCCTTTCCCTCCACAATAAGCATCTGAGTTTAAAGAAGGATGCCCAGACATCAAGCAAAAAGTTGTAGATACAAGTCCACCCAGAAAGGCCTTGGAAGAAAGGCCAAGGAAAACAAAATGGAGCACAACTCTAGACACACAGGTCACCATGAGTTTGGATTAACTTGATGGAAACTGGTATTGTTTATACAGATGCTCAGTGAACAGTCCAGCCCACAGGTGGAAGGACTTGGAGGCATGTTCTATTAACATCTCTAAGTCAGACCTACCACTTAGGGTGGAAACAGCAAACACTGCCTGCCACACCCCTTCCAAACTTGGGTACTTCAGAGCCTGGGAAAGTGATATATCTTGTCCTGTCTCTGACTAAGAAGGACCCAGGAGGATCAGGACACAAGTCCCCTGCTTTGTGTGAGTGTGTATTTTAGATGACCTTTCACTCCCCTCTGGTGCCTCTGCATCATCCTGATACTTTCCTGGCCGATTTCCTCAGGTTCTTTTCCTCCTGGTATTATTGTCTAGTCTGGATTTCTCTGATTTACGGATGTCCTGTATGGAAGGTAACAAATTCAAGGTGTCATCAGTGTCCCAGACAGAGGTCTATTGGCAGGCCCGGGAGACACAAACAAACCAGGATTTCCCTTCTCCATTCCCATAAATCACTGCCAACCACATGGCATTTATCTTACAGAGACATTTGTGGAAAGTTGGCCACTAGCTGTGACAAGCTGCTCTGGACCTTAATCATAGATGTAAAAGAAAACCACGACAGCCTTGTCTCTATACTGTTACAGCATTGCACAACTAATATAGTCAATATAATCCTTTGATCCTGTTTTCTTTTTAGGTTTGGGAAGAAATGGCTCACCCAGAAAGAAACTGCCAGAATTCTAGCATACCTGGCAGGTGTAGGAGACTAGGCAGCACCATGAAATAAAATATTGCACTTGATGTCTGGATATTTTAAAAAATCAATTCTATTGGCTAGTCATATAAACCTGTTGCTACGGAGTCAATTTCACCTCATAGAGACTCTTTAGGACACAGTAGAACTGCCCCTTCAGGTTTTCAAAGCTGTACTCTATAGAAGGAGAGTGTTACATTTTCCTCCCAGGGAGCATCTGGTGCATTTGGATCCCTTATCTAACACTTTGTGGCCAAATGCTTAATCACTGCACCATCTAAGCTCCTGGTTAGCCATATACCCTTAAGCATCACCAAACTTTCATCTAGCTATGAAAATGAAGGCAACAATGGCGGACCTTCCTAATCCACAAAACTGCTCCAAGAATCATGGTAAGAGGTATACATTGACGACTATGACTCATAACTGAGCATGGACTTTGAAGCTCCAGAGAATGGGAGTGGAATGTCTCCTTACCTGAGTGAGTCAGTTTTAACCTCTGTGAGCTGAACTTCACTCATCTGTAAATCAGGCACGTTTTCTCAGCAAGATTGTTTTTAAGGGTCATTGATGCTATATAGAAACCCTAGAAAAGTGTCTGGCATATAGTAGCTCTTCTGAAATAATTGCTAGAAATAATAATGCTGATTATAATAAAAATAACAATTATATTCCATATGGTACTGTTGGATAAGCACTGGCCTGTTAACCACAAAGTTGGTGATTCAAACCCACCAGCTGCTCCTTGGAAATCCTATACTGGGTTACTATAAGTCAGAACCAATATGAAGGCACTTAATAACACCAACACATAGAAATCTGCAGGAATATCCAATCAGATCTCACCTTTGAGATAATTAAATAAAAAAGCAAAAATAAACAAGCAAACAAAGAACACTGCTAAGAGATTTAAAACAAAAATACTCAAACATAAACACCAAGCTAAAAACAAATGCACACACTAGTTAGAGAACACTGAACCTCCCAATCTCATTCTACCATTACTGTTACCCATTCAGAGCAATACATGTACATGTTATCATAAGAAAAATTGTAGCCATGAACTCCAAAAATGATTCCTCAGCCTGGAAAATCCACCATCATTCCTGGACTCAGATCAAAAAGGGCCAGTACATCAACTGCCAAGTCTGTAGAAAGGACAGGATTTCCACACTGGCAGCCAGGCAACACAATCTGGTACAGATCTTGCTCCAAATGCATAATTGCTAAAATGGAACAATACTCAGAGCAGGTTGAAGGTGCCCTTGGTCCCCATTTCTTGCCATTTTGTCTCCTACCAGCCATTCTTTTTGCAGAAAGAACCAATGAGAATTTTTCGTCATGAGGTTCCAAGACACCCTTCCCCATCAAGCTCAGACATAAAAGGCACATTTAGGTTTCTTCTACCAGGTAAGAAACGTCCACTTCACTTTCAATCCACTTTGAAGATTCGCATTAGGATGAAAATTTGAACTTATCAGAGAACTTCCAAAAGTGGCTTCTTCTCCAACTCCAGTTTCTACCTGTGACCTCTCCAGTCCCAGGTGACTACCCAGGTGTGTACCCTCCCTGAGTGGCATCTGCATCATTGCTGTCCTTTACTCCAGGGAATTCCCATCCATTTCTCTAGATGGCTTTCTCATGCATGTGTTCCGATCCTTTCCAATCTCACTGCCAGGGCTGGGGCCTCCAGCTAAGCCTCCTAGCTGGCCTCCCCTGCAACAGTCATTTATTTCTTCATTGAATTCATTCAACCATAACTAGTTGAATAATTTTTCTCTAAAGGTAGTTTGTATCAGTTCATTTATCTTCACCCATCCCTAAGCTGGTCTAGAATCCACTTCCTGGCATCCAGAACACTCCAAAATCAGAACATAATTCAGGATGGTTTGAATCCATTCTTATTTTCCTATGCTCTTCAAAAGTGACCCTTTGCTCTATCAGGCACAACCACAGTTACTTCTGCCTCTGGGCCTTTGCACAGACTTCTCTCCATCATTAGTGTTTTGAAATAACCAGTAACCATTGCTGTTGCGTGAATTCTGCCTCATGGAGACCTGATGTGTGTTAGAATATGCACCATAGAGCCTTCAATAGCTGATTTTTTTTTTTTTTTTTCAAAAGCAGATCCCCAGGACTTTTTTCCCAAGATGTTGCTTTATTGTCTCAAATATCTCTTCCAAAAGTGCTAACTCCTATTCCGTGGCATCCTTCCACCTACCTTCAAGAATATTTGCTGTTGTTGTTAAGTGCCGTCGAGTCTATCTTGACCCATAGTGAACCTGTATAGGGTTTCCAAGTAGCAACTGGTGAGCTTGAACTGCTGACATTGCAGTTCAAACTACTTTGCAGTCAGACACATTAGCCCACAGTGCCACACCAGGATTCCCTCAAGGATACAGACAATAGATATAAAATACCGACCCTCTGTCATGAATATTCCAATCCAGCCCCTGTGATCAAGTTGATTCTGACTCATATTGGCCCAACACAACAGAGTAGAACCGCTCCATACTATTTCTAAGATTGTAAATGTTAACGGAAGTAGAAAGCCATATCTTTCTCCTGCAGAAATGCTGAGTTTGAAATGCTGACCTTTTAGTTGGCAGCTGAGCATTTTAGCCACTGCACCACCAGAGAAAATAAGGAGCTCTGGCAGCATAGTGGTTACGAATTGGGCTGCTAACCTCAGGGCCAGCAGTTCGAATTACCAGCTGTTCCGCAGGAGAAAGATGAGGCTTTCTGCTCCTGTAAAGATTTACAGCCTCGGAAACCCTATACAGGGTTGCTATGAGTCAGAATCAACTCCACGGCACATAACAACAACACCCACCACCAGAGGTAATAGGGATATATTGTTGTTGTTGTTAATGCTATAGGTTAATGCTATGAATTTTGTCAATTAAATCAATTGGTTTTGCTTTTTAGCATAGAAAACCTATATAGGTTTTGCTATGGGTCAGAACTGACTCGATGGCACTTAACAACATTCAGACATGTATATATATATTATTTAGTCTTCTCAACTATCCTGTAAGATAAGGTGTTATCTTTTTAAATGTCCCAGTGAGGCTAAGAAATGGTCCAAGGTCATTTAGGAAGTTCATGGTGGACTGAGGATGCAAATGAGTGTTGATCTTACCCTTAAAGATGATTCTAAGAATTGGTGTGGAGCCTTAGAACGAAATCCCTAACCTGATTTTCTTTCACTTAGAACCTTTGGTGTATCTTCTTCTCTCATTACTGCTCTAGAAAGGAAGATGTATGTGCTTGTGAAAACAACCAAACAGTCCATGTGGAACTCAGCTGTCATACCGCACAGAACAGACTCCTCAGTATGGAATTCCATTAAACACAACATTCCCATGGCTGTTCTTCACTTCATAGAGAGTGATGTTCTGAACTGCAAATTATATACAGGGAATCTGGGACTTAAAGCCAGAGCCTGTCTCTGGCTATTTTCTTACTTCAGTGATTCTGTAAATATACCAAGGCCAATCCATCTTCTGCAGATGATGGGACAACTCATTAACACTTCAAAAGGACTCCAGAGCATAATAAATGGAAAACATGTTTTCTTAGTGATTTATCATCACCAAGATTGTTTTTAATTATGCCTGGAAAAATTCTGAAATGTCTGCTTCCTAGTCTTGGTAGTGGTTTCCTCTCCGAGTGCTAGCCCCTCACAATGTCCCCACTGGCCACCAACAGTGAGGCCGGGAGCACAGGAAGACTTTACTTTTGCAGCTGTGGGGTCACTGACTGCTCCACAGGAAGCTGGCATCCTGAGACCTAAAAGGTCTTGGCAAAAACTTGGACTGGAACTCATCCCCAGATAGTTTGCTTTAAAGATAAAGGTCTTCCAAGCCACCTGTGGGTGCATCTCTGGCCCTGTCAGGGGCTGTCAGAGATGGAGAAGAGATGATGGTACCTGTTTTAAAGCTCAGGCCACTTTAGGAGGAGGGTAGCAGGTGAGATGGGGACTCCACAAGGACAACAAAGGGGAGGAAAAGACTAGGAAAGGGTTTGGGGGAAGGAAAATGAGGAAAAGCTAAAGGAAAAATGAGTAGGGGGGAGATCTTCCAGACCTTAGCAAAATGTGGTCAGGTCCTCTTCCCAACAACACAATGCACAGTCCTCTAATAGGTAACTCAACCCTGACCCTTGAGCAAGCCTGTTCTCTGTAGCAACCGCGTGTCTCTTTTAGACCATTTGTTGTTGTTGTTGTTATTATGTGCCATGGAGTCGGTTCCGACTCATAGCGACCCCTATACAGGGTTTCCAAGGCTATAAATCTTTATGGGAGCAGAAAGCCTCATCTTTCTCCCGCAGAACAGCTAGTAGTTTCAAACTGCTGACCTTGCAGCTCGCAGCCCGATTCATAACCACTACGCTACCAGAGCTAAGACTGAATAAATCAAATCACAGTATCCTTGAAAATTATGAATTTTTTCATATTAAACTTAATGCTATAGATTAAGAAGTTTTGCTTCCAGACAATTGGTATAACTGTTAGGTAACAGACCCACAAGGACAGGAATGCATCCTATGAACTCATAGAGGCTCAGCTTTGACCCAGCCATGCACTCTTTTTATCTGTTCCCTCAATTACTGGGCTTGGCACTAGGTTTATAAATACGGAGAAGATTCAAGGGAATTCAAGTCTACTGGGGATACAAACAGGAAGAAAAATAAACACAACCCATGAGGACAAATACTCTGAAATACAAATGTGTCAAAGGTCAATAGGAAACCAGGAAAAGCAGTCCCTAGCCAGTGGTTAAAAAGCTTGACTGTTAATTGAAGGATTAAAAGGTTCATTTTCACTCAGAGGTGCCTGGTGATCTAGAAATTACTATGAGTTGGAATTGACTCCATGGAAACTGGGTTTTATTATCTGGAGAAGTGCTGGGAGATCTTACACGCAACAGACCATCTGAATTGAGACATAAGAAGGTGTTGCCCAGACAAGCAAAGGAAACTGAGCACTGTGCAGACAGGTGGCTGGTGCATCGGCTATGTGAAAGAGACAGAAAGAGATCTGGTGGGAAGGGCATGTGGGGTTGGCTAGGATGTGAGCAGATGACTGAAGTTTTATCTTCAAGGCAATGGGAAGACAATAAAGGATTTTAAGGCTGGGAATTCAAGAATCAGATTGATTCCTTCGAACGGTTGCTGTGATGGAAATTGGAGGATGAAGTCTTAGAAAATTCAGCCTGTGGACAAACCATAATGCGTTGTTGTTGTCGTTAAGTACCGTCGAGTTGGTTCTGACTCATAGCGACCCTGTATAGGGTTTCCAAGGAGCAACTGATGAGTTTGAACCACTGACCTACTGTTTCAAACCAATCTTGTAGTCCAGAGCATTAACCCACAGCGCCATACCAGGACTCCTATGTGGGGTCCCACATTTGGGACTGGACAGCAAAGATAACTGATCAAGTGTTTATAGCTTTCCACCTGCCCCTTGTCCTCCAAAGGGAAGAGTCCTATATATTCCAGATCACTCCTTTGGAGTTTGGAGGGAAAACAGGAGTGGAAAACCACAGGTCTAGAGGCTAAGCTGGTAGACGGAGGATGCAAATGAGTAAAGCAACAAAGGTAAAAAACACAAGGCAAAAGAAAGTCTGCAGGCTTGAGAGTAGAGAAGCAGGTTTTGGATGGTGTAGGAGGACAGCTGAGAAGAGAGTCACAGGATCATCTGTGGGATGGGAGCAGAAAAGGGGATTGAATGAAATGTGTTGTTTTTGTTTCTAGGTGTCCTGCTGTGGCACTGTAGAATAAGCACTGGACCGCAAGGTCGGCTTGAACTGCAAGGTTGGCAGTTCAAACCAACCATTATCTCCTTGGAAATCGTATGCAGGGTTGCTATGAGTCAGAACTGACTCAATGGCACTTAACAACAACAACAATGTGTTTCTGGAGTCTTTGATGGTACAAATGGTTAACATGTCTGAGTGTTAACTGAAGAGTTTGTACATGCAAGTCTACCAGAGGTACCTCAGAAGAACAGTGTAAGAATCTGTATCTGAGAAATCAGCCATTGAAGCTTCTGTGGAACACAGTTCTACTTTAACACACATTGGATTGCTGTGAGTCGGAATTGATTCCACAGCAACTTTTTTTTTTTTAATTAATGTGTTGCTCATTTGTTTAACCTCATATGATAGAGAATAGAATCCTGGTGTGGTGCTGTAGAACAAACACTGGACTGCTAACCACCAGGTCGGCATTTCAAATCCACCACTGTAATTACTTTCAGTAATTGAACTGTATTTCTTGACCTCGATACTGTCTGGATACTGAATACTGTGGACTACAGTGTTCAGAAACTTAACAGCACATGTCATTTGATGGGACTTAATGGAAGAGATTGCCAAAAACAAGTTTACATACCTGCTCGTCTTTGTCTTAGAGGCTTTTCCACTGCTGGTTCTTGTCCATGGAACATCTGGAAGAACATTTTAAAGAATTTTCAATTCATGTTAGAGAAGACTTTTCATGCTCATGTTAATGTTGAACTGAGATCTATAGATTTGGGGTTAGCAGCCTGGTGCCCAAGGGATACAGACAAGCATCAAATGAATGGTAGGGAAATGAAACCAAGGCGCCTCTGTAATGTGATCTGAGAATTCGCTTTTTCATAGACCCGTCTCTAGATCCCAGAACAGAAGTAATCACTGCATCTGCCTTTCTCAGAGTTCCTATGGTTTGAGTTTTATCAAGAAAAATAAATGATGTGTTCTAAACTTATATTCTTTGCTTAATTCTTGAAGCTTGAGTCATCCCAATGACCTTTTAGACAAATCTCAGGACCTCTTCTCAGCATTTAGCCTGTACTATTTTCAATATTTCAGCAGCATTAGGGATGTTTAACCATTGTTCATACTTAGAAATTATTCTCTTTTGTCCTTTTTCTCTTAGATAATTCTATGACTTTTTTTTTTTTTTTTTGGTAAAGCAAAATCTATAGTCAAACTGCCTGGATACAAGGTTGTGCCACTATCTAGCTATGTGGTCTTAGGGAAGTTCCTTATCTTCTCTGAGTCTCAGTCGTGTCATCTGGAATATGGGAATAATAATAGTATTCATGTCATAGGGTTGTTATAAGAGTTAAGTGGGCTACCATAATGCTGCTGTTGTTGATAATGCTGTCGAGTCAGTTTCTACTCATAGTGACCCTCTACAGGGTTTTTGAGAACATCTGGTAGGTTTGAGCTGGTGATCTTGAGGTTAGCAGTCCAGTGTTTATCCTACATTGCCACACCAAGACTCAAGCTACAATATGTTGTTGTTGTTAAGTGCTGTCAAGTCAATTCCAACCCATAGTGTCCCTGTACAGAGTTTCCGAGGCTGTAAATCTTTACAGGAGCAGACCGCCTCATCTTTCTCCATGGAACCGCTGGTAGTTTTGAACTGCCGACCTTGAGGTTCGCAGTCCGATTCGTAACCACTACGCTACCAGAGCTCCTTAAGCTACAATATAGCACATCTTTAAGCAAACTCACTGCCATCAAGTTGATTCTGATTCATGAAAATCTTTATGGGAGCAGGCAGCTTCATCATCCACCCATGGAGCAGTTGGTGATTTTGAACTGCTGACCTTGCAGTTAGTCAACACCTAATTCACAATGCCACAAAGGGTCCTTAAAATATAGCATATAGTTAAGTCCCTAACAGTCCGTTTATAATAAATTCATCACCTTTCATTATGATGTTGGTGAAGAATATTGAATATATCATAGACTGCCAGAAGAATGAACAAATTGTTTTGGAAGAAGTACAGACAGAATGGTCCTTAAAAGCAAAGACAGCAACACTTCGTGCCATATGCTTGGGACTTGTTATGAGACAGAACCAGTTCCTGAAGAAGGACATCCTCCTTGGCAAAATAGAGGGTCAGCAAAAAAGAGAAGACCCTCAACAAGATGGATTGGTACAGTGCCTGTGCCAATGCACCCAAACAGGAAAACTATTGTGAGGATGGCACAGAACTGAGCAGTGATTTTTATATTGTACATAGTGTTGTTATGAGTTTAGCCCAATTCAATGGCATCTGACAACAACAATGTCTTAATAAGTGTTAGTTATTATCATTCAGTGATTAAGAACAAGGACTCTGAAGTCATTGAGTTCAAATTCCATCTATGCCAAGTTAACTACCCTCTCTGAGCCACAATTCTCACCTGGGATAAACATAGTTTACTTCGTGAGGTTGTTGTGAATATCAAAGGATTAATGAACGGAAACACTGAAAGTAGTTGAGGTATTGTTGTGGGTGAGACATAACGCTGTCCTGAGGCAGCATGCACATGGAACACTCCATCTGTACACTGGTGAATCTTTGTGAAATTTATCTTCTTTCAACATGTAACCCCTTTGTTTAAGAATAGACATAGATCCGCTTTGCTGGTAGGATCTCTACCAACTCCACAGCTTGTAGCTAAGCCTTCCCCTAAGCCTTAACTCAACAACTATTCCTCACTCATCCCTGAGTATAGGTTGGTTTGTCCTGATATAAATCCAGATCCAAATTCCTTTCAAGGCTTAATACAAGAATCCAGTCCTTAAAGGCATACGTATTGTCTGCCAAAATTTGCTAGTTATTTCACTTAATAACAATAGCAAAGATAAAAATGCCTAGTACTTATTCAACACTCTGTGTCAGGCATCATTCAGTACTTGTGTGTTTACTAAATTAAACTTCACAACTATTTCAGAGGTAGGACTACTATCCACATTTCCCTGGTGAGAAACCAGAGGCACAGAGAGGTTAAATAATTTGCCTAATGTCACACAGCCTTTAGATGACAAGAGCTAAGATTTAAAAGCAGCTACTCTGGCTCCGTAGTGGTTACGAATCGGGCTGCAAACCTTAAGGTCAGCGGTTCGAAACTACCAGCCGCTCCGCGGGAGAAAGATGAGGCTTTCTACTCCCGAAAAGATTTACACCCTCGGAAACCCTGTACAGGGTCGCTATGGGTCGGAACCGACTCGATGGCACTTAACAACAACAACAACAACTCTGGCTCCAGCGGAGTCCTGGTGTGGTGCTGTGGGTTAATGCGCCAAACTGCAAAGCTGTTTGAACTGCAAGGTCAGCAGTTCAAGCTCACCAGCTGCTCCTAGGAAACCCTATACAGGTTCGCTATGGGTCAGAACCAACTCAACGGCACTTCACAACAACAACAACAACTCTGGCTCCAAGTCCTGTGCATTGTCATAATCTTGTCAGGGGAGACTCTGACAAGGGTCTAAATGACCAAGCCTCTTTATTTAGCATGCTTACTCATTTCTCTCTTGTTTCCTACTACTCCTTTTCAATAATTAGTTTCCTTGGCTTTACTCCTCTGCTTCTGTACGAAATTGCATGTTTAGGAAAAACTTTGAAGTCATCCATGCACACTTCCATGTGATACAAGGGTTAACAAGCTTTGCTAACTAGAAGGTTGAAGGTTGGCATCTATTCAGAGGCACGTAGGAAGAAAGACATGGTGATCTACTTCTAAAAATCTCAGCCATTGAAAATCTTATGGAGTCCAACTCTACCCTGCAAAACATGAGGTTGCTGTGAGTTGGAATAGACTAGACAGCAACAAGTTCTGTTTTTTGTTTAGGACAAAGGGAAGGACTGTGTACCTGAGAGTTCTGACAGTTTTTAGAAGAAGTAAATAGAGATGACGGGTGATGATTGGAATTTCAAAACTTCAGTTGTTGCTTCATTCTCAATGAAGCTATTTTAGATTTACTGAAATGTGCAGGAACTGAGAGGAAGCAAAGGCAATGTATATGTCTGGTTCCTGCCTAGCTTCCTCGGGCGCTGCCTTTGGCTGTGAGCCCAGGCCAGCAGTTGGGCCTTCCGCTACATTCCTGCCTCCCATTTTCCCGAGGCCAGTCAAGCCTGGGGAAGCTTCCTCTGTTGATGGACTGTGGTTGGGGGCACTGAGTCAGCCCAGAAGAACTTGATCACTCATGATAGTCTCTGGGGTCAGTCTCCCAGGTCAAGATTTTATTCTCTGCCTTTTCCCATGGACTAGTGAACTGGGAAGTTGCTGCTATTAGTTGGATAGCAAAGTCTAGGTACATTTCAATGCTATATTGCAGAACATTTTGAATCTTTGTGAGCATAAGAAACACTTGCCAGCTCTCCCTGCTCCTTTCTCCCACCTGATTCAGCAGGTCCAGGGTAGGTTGCTGAAATCTCCCTTTATAACCTGCACATCCCTCATTGTAAGACCACCCTTTGAGAAACATGGCTTTGCCTATTTCCTGAATCCTGGGGGATCCTTTAGAACTTACCAGGATTTCTTTCAGAAGTGCTGTATCCATAACTCTGTCACCGCTTCCTCATTCTTTCTTGCTACCTATGACCTCTGTGTTGTCCAGGTAGGATTCTCATTTTTTTTGTGATAGTGATGTGAGGTGCTGACTCATGGCGACCCTGAGTCTGTATGAGGTTTCTGAGGCTGCAAACCTTTACGGGAGCAGAACACCTCATCTTTTACAAAAGCACAACCACTGGTAGTTTTGAACTGCTGACTTTGTGGTTAACAGCCCGACTTGTAATCCACTATGTCACCAGAGTTCCTTTTCATGACAGTTGTTGTTAAGTGCCATTGAGTCGGTTCTGACTCATAGCGACACTGTATAGGGCTTCCAAGGAGCAGCGGGTGAGTTTAAACTGCCAACCTTGCTGTTTAAACCAACCCTGGGGTCAAGCGCTTATCCTACAGTGCCAGAGCAGGACTCCTTCATGAGACTAGCTACTGTCTACTTTAAGAAGTGGCACATACATTAGAAAAACATGGGAAAACAGCATGTGAGTGACAATAATGTCTCTGGGGAATTGGGGTGGGTCCCAAGATTGAGGTGGGTTGACGAGAAGATACAAAGAATTGGGCTGTGAGGTCAGAGGACCTGGATTTGAACTGGCAAATACTGGCATCAAATATCAAGGACAGGATCCCACCACCTCAGCTTTTTCATCATTAGAAAGGTCATGCACTCATTCTAAGCCTTAGTTTCTTAAATTATGACAAATGATATATCCCACCTCTTGTACAGCCACCACTCACCTGCCAGTGAAGGTTTGCGTGCTGCTTTGATGCTGAACAAGGTTCAGCAGAACTTCCAGACTGAGATGGACTAGGAAGAAAGACCTGGCAATCATTGGTTCATAATGGTCCTATGGATCATAATGGTCCAACCCACAACTGATGGTGTCAATGGCACAGGACTGGATAGCATTTCTTTCCATTGTGCATGCGGTGGCTGTGAGCCTGGGCCGATTCCACGGCAGCTAGCAGCACGTGCCACCTTTTCAGCAATAGGTAGGATTGGCACATGCATGCATATCCAGCTGGCCCTGGAGATCTCCCCAGGCCAGTCCTGCCTTCTCAGTCCTCATGCTCACCCCAGTTTTGGAAACTGTAGAAATGGGACATTTGCCTTTTTTCTTAAGTGTTGGGTGCTGGGCAGTGTTGGTTCTTAAGTGTTGGGTGCTGGGCAATAAACAGGGTAAGCACAGGCCTACTTGTGCTGACTCACTTGCCTACCATGCTGATGGGTAATCCACCCCTGGTGCTGGGCAGAACTCATAAGGGAACATTGTTTCCACCAGAGGCCCACAGTGATCAGCCTTGCATGTACTTCAGGCAAGAAAACAGAGCTTCAGCAGGCCTGTCTCTGTTGTTCCATTTAGAGGCACCCAAATGAGTATTGGAATGACAATAGCCAGCTTGGAGGGAATTTCCTGATGGCCCAGCTTCAGGAGGAAGAGACAAGGTCATCAATTCCAGGAAACGCCCTGCCTGTTGACCATGATAACTTTACAAATAATCTATGTGGTGTGGGAGCTGAACAGGGGCGGAGAGGACAAGTCAGGAATGAAAGGTGGGTCTTAGCATGTGGAAAAGAAAATCCCCAGGAATCCAGATGACAAAGTCAGCAGTCACCAAGACCCCAGCTACTGCTGAGTCTCACTCCTCTCTCTTATTCTTGACCTGGAATCCCCATTTGGAACCCTCCATATCTTTGCCTCAGTGTTAGATAATTGGTTTAGTAAGGGTCCTGTTAGAATGTTTCCTCACATAAACATTTATTTCTAGTGTTGTTAAGCGCCATTGAGTCACTTGTGACTGATAGAGCCCCAGTATAGGGTTTCTGAGGAGCAGCTGGTGAGTTTGAACCAATGGCCTTACAGTTAACAGAATATAAAAAAATAACTGCCAATGATTAAGTACCTCCTCTGTGCTAGTTACTATATGTACTAAGGGTTCATGTATGAGATCCTTTAACTCTCACAATGAGCCAACAAAGTAGATGCTTTTATCTTCATTTTTTATAGAAGAAATGGATTCAGGAAGATGCAACTTAATCAAGGTTCTAAAGTTAGGGAAGGTCTGAGCCTGCCTTCAAGTTTCCTCCCTATGCTTCCTAACCCCACCCCATCTCTCCAACTGTCCACTCACTTCCTCTGTTGGAGAACCTGCAGTGGAGGGAGGTTTCTTTCTTAGAGGAAAATCGTATGAGATTGCAGGAACTGCCAACTATTGACAATGTCAAAGGTTCACTAAAGATAGTGTTTTTGTTTGAAGTTGGTAATCAGTGTGGTACTGCAGGATAAGCACTATGTGGCACTGCGGGTTAATGTGTTGGACTGCAAGGTTAGTATGAACCTCAAGGTCGGTGGTTCAAGCTCACTAGTCGCTCCTCAGAAACCCTAGACAGGGTTGCGATGAGTCAGACCTGATTGATGCCACTTAACAACAATAACTAATCACAATTTCAAGATTCAAACCCACCAGTTGCTCCTCAGAAACTCTATAGAGAGTAGATATGAGTTGAAACCAATTCAGTGACACTTAACAACAACTACAACAGATAATTAGTAAGCTTTTGAAAGTGTCTTTAGAATTTCACAAGAAATCTGTTCTCTGGGACTGGCATTCAGTCAGTCTGTCCCAATGGGCCCAGTACTGGTTTTGGATGACTGCACCCATGAGGTGGGCATTGATATTCTCCTGAGATACCTTGATCTGGAGGAAATATGTTTTGAATCCTCTTGCTTATGGTGTGTTGTTTTTTTTTGTTTTGGTTTGGTTTGGTTTACTTTATCCAAACAATCTGAGTTAGATACATTATAAAAATTCCAGAGTCAATACCTCTATAAAAAGGAATTTAACCCAGGCCTGATGCCAAAGGCTTCTGAAGATGGCTGCTGAGATTCTGCTACTCAAAGGGTGGGCCCTGGAGCAATAACAAAGGCAGCTAGACAGAGATATAACATCTCTGGCCCCACCCAGGTATCCACACTGAAGTCTGAGACTGCAGTGGTACATCTTTACACTTCAAAGGCAAATTATCACCCCATGTTGCATTTTAAATGGTATCTAAGTGGCAGCTCTTGGAGTTATAAAGTAAGGCACACTTAAGTGTCCCTCTGCATTGGGGTCCTGAGCTTCTGCTGTATGACCATACTATACCTTGAAGGCAAATCTAGGGAGAAAAAAAGGAGCCCTCTGGTGTGGGAGGTGCATGCTTCTGGAAAGATGAAGTTCACATTCCACCAGCAGCCGCTGGCCTTCCCACACTGCACCACAGATGCCACCAGGCAGATGGGAGCTCTCTTACAGGGCTCCCATCAGGGCAGAACTGGCACAGTGGGAAGGTAGTAATGCAACCCTGGGGACTGAGAAATGCTGCAACCCATGTAAAGATGCCCAGATGCTGAGATCATCCCTGCCCTGGCTTTCCTGTCACATTCTTGGATAATCAGAGCTCCACACTGGGCAAATGAGTTCACCGGAAGTGTAAACAGTTCCCGCCTCTATTTATGAGATCAGACTGTTGTATGCGACTGTACGGGTTGTACCCTCTGCAAGGGACTCTGGGAGAAGAGAAGAGGTACAAGCAGTGTACCCCAGAAAAGGGGTGCTTCTCAAGAGCACTTTTTCTTCATTGTCTCATTTGCCACTGGCACTCTTTATGGTCTGAAAGATTTAACAAGAAACCATACCCATCTTTGGCAAATCCACCCCTCAGCGTCTCCTCTGTATCAAACAACTTTTGGTAAGCATCAATGACATGCAAAAAGATTTTTGTGTCTGACACTAAAATAAATTTATTACAAACCAAAAAAGGGGCTTGGATTTTTAGGAAATTTCTGTTTTGGGGAAGTGTTACATTCATGAAGTGAGAGCAAGCAGTTTATGAAGAAACTGGCATCAGGAAATCATACATAAAACCCAAACCCAAATGGCAAAGTTAGGAGGTGTGGTAGAAGCAGTTAATAGCAGTGAATGGAGTAGAGAATGTCCCCCCAAAAAATATCCTCTCAGAGATGGAATGGCTGGAAACTTTAGACCCAGAGATGGAGAAGGGCTGTGTGCTGACGACTGGGAGCAGGCTTGCAGGGTATACCCTTTGGTTGGCTGATGATGCATGGAGGAGATTATAACCATGGCAATGAAACAATATACGATATGATGATTGTAAAACTAATGTTCTTCCATGTAAACTATCACATAATTCACAATAAACCATATATATATCCTCTCAGAATTCAGAGGAAAAGCATGGAATGACTAAAGTTATACCTTTTGAATTATAAACCAAAATATGAGCTATGTGAAACATGAAGCTAGGAAACTGCATCTATACAGAGTAGAAATCTAAGTTTTTAAAAGAAGGATAAGAACAAAACTCATAACTAATGAATAATAAAAAATTCAAGCAATCAGGTAAGAACACCTGATTCAGTATAGAAAGAATTTATTGTATATAATTCAAATTAATTTTAGGGCCTACATCTATGCATGCTCTGGTGAAAGTTTTGTATTTAAATAATAAATACAAAGTATAGTTAGTCCAGGAACAAAAGAAAAAAAAAAAACAGTTTACTTTCAAGGAAATAAAAATCAGAATGGCCTCATACTTTTTTGTCATAACCTACATATGACAGAAAAGAGGAAAGCAATGCCCACATAGTTTTGAGTTTTTCTGCACTCTATCCATGGCACTTAACAACAACAACCACGTCATATAAAAGGACTGCAAAAAGGGCAGCTTAGCATATGAGTGAGTTGAAAAAGCTGATAAGCCTGCTTTTCAAAATTTATTTGAAAACATGTTTGATTCTCTGAGAGATTAATCAAAGTAAGGAACTCAAGAATAGGAAGTAGTGATTATAAAACAGCTGGTAGTGAGTGTCTGAATTAAAGCATAAGCTGAAATGATTATTGAAAGATGGTAAACAAATGTTGCAACTGTAAAAAAATGCACCACCGAAGTTCTAGCAGTAGTGACAGATTGAAGAATATAGCACTGAGATAGCTAAAATCATAGGAGTAGAAACAATACCATTAGTGTGAGTCGGTAATAATGGCAAACACAGCAAACATTTCCTATATCCCAGGCACTGTCCTAAGACTCCTTGTACATAGTAACTAAACTCATTCTCACATCGTAGGAAATGAATATTATGATGATCATTGTTTGCACGTGAAGAAACTGAGACACAGAGAGAATTATCTTATCTCTCCAAGACCTTTCAACTAGTAACACATCCTATCTTTGGTGGATGGAGCAGTCAAAATTAGGAATAACATAATTTATTAAATTGGTTAATAAGTTACCAAGTTACCCCCATCCAGTTTACCAGCAAAAGTCCTAAACGGTGTGTATGATCCCTTCAGCTATATCAACCCATGATTTCGGCACATTCATGAAAGGGGCTCTGATAGCATAGTGGTTACAAGTCAGGCTGCAAACCGCAAGCTCAGCAGTTCAAAACTACCAGCTGTTCCATAGGAGAAAGATAAGGCTTTCTGCTCATGTATAACATTAGCCATCTCTTGATGTCTCTCTGGATTTCAAAGCATAGTAATTTATAGCTCAGTGAGCATAGTAACGCCCCTTTATGTTCATCCTTCTTTCCTACTTCCTAACCCCATCACTTGCAAAATTTTCTCAAAGGTCCTAGGAACATTTTGTTTATTTTGTTCATCTTATTTTGTGTTGAAGCATTTTATGTCTGTGACATTTCCAGGAAGTCAGAAGAATATGATCGAGAAAAATATAGAAGACATGGATTTACTCACCAAAGGGAAAACAATAGGCTCTAAATTCAAGTTCAGTGTAGCTTGGGAAGAATGAATCACAATAAGCAGGAAGCACAAAGTGCTGCTCCTTGGGGATGTCATAGCTTCAGGCTTGAGCTGCCTTGTCTGAAACAGAAATATGGTAGATTAGAGATAGAGGAATTTACTTATCTAACATGAAAGAACTAGGAGGCCCTGTCATGAAGACAACAGTATCCATGGATCTTTTCCACAGAGGAGGGAATGAAAAATATTTAAATGAATTGAGTTTAGAGAGCAATCTCTGCACCAGATCCTTGGGTGAAGAAATGAAAACACAGAAGTGGAGGAGCTGGCTGTCGGGAGTCAGGATGGTACCTGAAAATAGCACAAAGATTGAATCTGTCTGGTGTTTTCTTTCCAAAAGATCACAGCTGCTGGAAACCCTATGGAACACAGTTCTCGGATGGGAATGAGTTACCATAAGTCAGAACTGACTCAACAGGAACATGGTGGTGGTAATGGATGTGAGGGTACATGCCATACATACATAGAGAGGAAGAGAGAAAAGACAAAAAGAAGAGAGAGGGAGAGCAAGAGAGGAAGACTACTCAGTTAGAAATAATCCTAACACCGTGAACTATCTCACATAAGGATTCAAGAACAAGAACTACCTTTGCTACAAGCAATACACTGTGATAGTTTCAATTTTGTCCTATCCTGTATTCTATTTCTATGCTGTCGGTGGTTCAAGCTCACCAGTCACTCCTTGGAAACCCTATACAGGGTCGCTATGGGTCGGAATAGACGGCACTTAACAACAATCCATTAAATTGATCTCTTGAAACAAATTAACAAGCGACAAGCTGATAGTATGAAAAATGTTGAGCTAAACCATAAAATATATGTTATGTGGTATATTATTTTATTATTATTATGGTCAATTCAAATTCCAACTCATATCGACCCTAGAGTAGAGAGTAGAACTTCCTCTAGGGTTTCCAAGGCTATATATCTTTATGGAAGCAGACTGCACATCTCTCTTCTGCAGAGCAACTGGTGGATTCAAACTGTCAACCTTTCAGTTAGCAACTGAGCACTTAACCACTATGCCAACCAAACTCCTATAGTATATACTGTTGTTGTTGTCAGGTGCCATCGAGTCGGAACCGACTCATAGCGACCCCATGCACAGCAGAATGGAACAATGTCCGATCCTGGACCAACCTCACTACCGCTGCCACACTTGAGTCAATCAATGATGCCACCTGGCCAATCCATCTCGTTAGGAGTCTTCCTCTTTTTCTCGGACCCTCCACCTTACCCAGCGTGACATCCTTCTCCAGCGACTGTTTCCTTCAGACAGTATGTCCAAAGTATGAGAGATGAAGCTTAGCCATCCTGGCCTCCAAGGAGCACTCTGGCTGCACTTCTTCCAAAACAGATCTATTGGTTCTTTTGGCAGTCCATGGCATTTTCAGTATTCTCCTCCAACACCACAACTCAAAGGCATCAATTCTTCTACCATCTTCCTTATTCACTGTTCAGCTTTCGCATCCATATGAGGTTATTGAAAATACCATGGCTTGGGTCAGGCACACCTTAGTCCTCAAGCTGACATCTCTGCTCATCAATACTTTAAAAAGTTCCTGTGCAGCAGATTTGCCCAATGCAATACTTCGTCTGATTTCTTGACTGCTGCTTCCTTGAGTGTTGATAGTTGATCCAAGAAGAATGAAGTCCTTGACAACTTCAATCTTTTCTCCATTGATAAGAATGTTGTTTATTGGTCCAGTGGTGAGGAGTTTTGTTTTCTTGACATTGAGATGCAATCCATATCGAAGGCTGTGCTCTTTGATCTTCATAAGTAAATGTTTCAAGTCCTCTTCACTTTCAGCAAGCAAGGTTGTATCGTCTGCATATCGTAGGTTGTTAATGAGTCTTCCTCCAATCCTGATGCCACATTTTTTTTCATAGTAAAGAATACTAATATCATAATATAGGATATGAATATATGTTGATTTGTGCCGTTATCTCTTTATAATGCTGCTGATGAAAACAGTTATTTTTGTATATGTGTGGCCAGATGAATTATTATTGGAATTAAAAAGTAGACTATCACTGGGATTAATTCTAAACCCAGTAAGTATGAGGATCAGGACAAACTACTTTCCTCACTGGCTAAGAGACAAAAGACATGGGTTAGGATACAGGATCATTGTCGTTGCTAAATGGTGTGGAGTCAGTTTTGACTAATGAGTGACTGGTGAGTTTGAACCACCAACCTTGTGGTTAGCAGTCCAATGCTTATCCTTCAGCACCACACCAGGTCTCCAGAAGGCAAGATAATTATGAACAAACTGCACATTCATGAGAAAATAATTTCTCTTCTCTGAGTCCAAGTTTTCCCATGTGGAAATGGGGATAGCTTTACCCACTGTTCTTCTCTCAGAGTTTTATGAGGTTCAAAGGAGATTAGACGTATAGGTGAGAATGCCTTGTAAACCAGGAAGAGCTGCATGGATTTAAGCTGGGGTAATTACCACCTTGTCAGTAGGATCAAGAAGACAACCATCAGGAAGGGCAGTGGTGGCCAAGGCAGTGGAGAGAAGGCCAGGGAGCCTGCCTGAAACAACACACTGATGACAGCCAAGACTTACATGCAGGGGGAACTGCATTTAAATCATCAGCTGCCAGCTGCCTCCTGTTCCTCTTCCTCAGAAGGAAAGAGGGAAGCAAAGGGCCTTGGAAAACTGACCCAATTTGCAATTTTGGCAAGAAAATACATTTTTAAAAATTTGCAATCCAATGGTTTCAGAAGAAAATATTTGCAGTTTAGGTTACAGGAATAGACATTTGTCACCAGATGTGTCTGCTAGAGAGAAATAATGGCAATTCATTGATGAGAGCTCTTTTAGAAGTTTTTCTTCCCTCATTGAAAAGAGGTACATTTTGGGAGGGGTTTGGACAGGCTGGTGAAAGCAACTCTTCCTGACCTGAATCCAATATTTAGGAATCAACTTCACATGTCCCAATGTAATGCATCCTACTAGCTGCTTCCTTATTGGGACAGTTGGTCAAGGGGGTGGGACTTAGAAATTAAGGAACCAATGAGCCTGACCATATTTTTCCACCATTTCCAGTTGTTACCAGCATTTCCTTTTTTGTCAGAGTTAGCAAGAACTATAATGTCCACAATAGTCTGGATCTTTTGTATACCACTAATCTTTTTCCCCTCAAAGATGACAATTCTTAAATTGATTAAATTGTCACTCTTATCTCTGCTGTTGAATTTGATGACAATAAAATCACAAGTCAATAGGAATAGAGACATGGGCAGAATCCTACCTTGGGGCATGTATCCTTTGGACATAGAAGAACAACATGAGCTACATATGGCCATAACTACACGGCAAATGCAAAAGCATGGTGTCCCCACTTGAAAGTAAGAAGAATGCAACCAGTATGGCATAGGCCTGGCCAATTGTAACAGTGGTACCAGCTGATGATCCGCTCAACTTTGGCCATGTTACTATATTTTGGGAGAGATTCTAAGACAAACTCTTCTTATTTACATAAATCCCTCACACAGAGCTGTTCTTACTGATGACGGAGCTAACCAAAACCAAACCCAACTAAGCGACCCTTTAGATTAGAGTAGAATGTCCCCATAGGGTTTCCAACGCTATAATCTTGATAGAAGCAGACTGGCACATCTTTCTCCTGCAGACCACATGGTGGATTTAAAGTACTGGGATTTCGGATAGCAACCACGTCGTTTATTGGCTACTGGGAAAATTAATCCATACTTATCCAGTTAAAAGTACAGAGCATCCTCCTACATTAAAGGAAATGTATCATCAGAATCAGTATTCATCAGCTCCGACTCACTGTGACCCCACGTGTGTCAGAAGAGAGCTGTGCTTCGAAGAAGATTGTTAGGCCTAACTTCCAAGAAGCCTCTGGATGGACTTGAACCTGCAACCTTTTCCTAAGCTTGTGTACCACCTACGACTCTGTGGTTTCAGTCGTTGCTGTTAAGTGTTGTCGACTCAGCTCCAACTCACAGTGACCCTGTATAGGGTTTCCAAGGGACGGCTGGTGGGTTTGAACTTTTTGAGTTATCAGTCCAGAGTTTATCATACAGCACTACTTCAGTAAGGGCCCCTTTCACTTTAAATCCCTTAGAAGTTCATATTTACTCTAAAATCTTGGAGTAAAAGGCAGATAGACAAAGACAGAAACAAACAGAGGCTGAGAGAAAGAAAACTATCTGATGTCATTCCCAATTTCTTTCCTTATTTAAATGCAAATCCTACTAAAACTTACAAATTTGTATGAATCGGCTGTATCTTAGGCATAGCTGGGAGAGATGACCTAATCCTTAATATTAACCCTGTGGTGCTGAGCAACTTCCTTGACTCCTCTGGCTATTTTCCTGTCTGTTAAGTTAGAAAAGAGGGAGGGAAAACAAAGCATGCCCTGACATCATTTGCCAGGAAGGAGTTGTTGGGATTCTCAGCAGTGTCAGATCTTGAGGATGAAGGGTCTGAGCTCCTTGAAGCATTCAATAATAACTTTATTTTTCAGCCTGATTATACACTAGGAAGTAGCAAAATGAATATGGCCTGAAACACACACCAGGGGTTAAGATCAGTTCCTCTCTTGAGACATTCCATTGGTCCTGACCTGCCAAGATGTTTTGGGAGGATGAATGAATGGAAGGGAGTAGATGAGTCTGTGTGCTTTGCAAGGTTGAAAACCTGTTCACAAAACTGTTCCATCTGATGACCCAGTCTTATCATCAAGTTGTGTATCTTAAGTTCTTTCCACAAAGGACAAGAGTGGAACTCTTTGCAGAAATGAGTTAGCTCTTGTGCTGCTCTGCTCTCTGGGATCCTCGGCCCACTCCCCACTGTGAAGCCTAGCCCTTGGGTCCTCCTGGGATGGTAAGAAATTAAAATGATGACAGCCTAAGCTCCATCAGCCTCTACCCGGATACTTCTTCCTCCAATACTCTACTCTGCTCTTGGCACCAGCCCAGCACATATCCCTCCTACACTCTACCACCCTGGAAGCAGTCCTGGTGCGGTGCTGTGGGTTAATGCACCAGACTGCAAAGCCATTTGAACTGTAAGGTGGGCGGGTCAAGCTTACCAGCTGCTCCTCAGAAACCCTATACAGAGTTGCTATGGGTCAGAATCAACTCAATGGCACTTAAACAACAACCACCACCCTGGAGAGAGTCCTGGTGTAGCATGGTGGGCTAATGCGACAGATTGCAAAGTCGTTTAAACTTCAAGGTCGATAGTTCAAGCTCACCAGCTGCTTCTTGGAAACCATATACAGGCTTGCCATGGGTCAGAATTGACTTGATGGCACTCAACAACAACAACAACCACCCTGGAGGGTCAGCAAAAGAGAGCAAGACCCCCAACGATATGGATTGGCACAGTTGCAGCAGCAATGGGCTCAAGCTTAACATCAATTATGAGGCTGATGTAGGACCAGATAGTGTTTGGTTCTGTTATGCATCGGGCCACTATGAGTTGAACAGACTTAAAAACAACAGCAAAACCACCCTGGAGAGCAGTTTCCTGGAGAACTTGTGCATTATCTGCTTCAGAGGTTGTTATCCTTGGCTGCTCGTGTGAACAATCACTTAGAGAGATTTGTTTTAATACCATTCCAGACCAATTGAATTAGAATCTCTGGAAGTGCAGTTGGGTGTCTGTATCTACTTTAGCTTCTTCTGATGCATAGAGAGGTTTGAGGACTCCAGATCCACATTCCCTCCAATGCATTGATTTCTCCCACTGCCCACTCCTGACACCTCTCATCACCAGCTAATAATTTTCCCTCTGCAATAGAGTCTATGTAGAGACAGAAAGATGCATGAGGAAAATGCCTTAGGAGGCAATCACTGTTTGATTAACAGTGAACAGATTCATGTAAGTATGAGCTCTGTGGCAATCTCACCAGTATTTCTTGATACAATGCAATTGTCTAGGCTGTTACTTGAGATTATGTTATATAAGGGAGCTTCAAAATGTTTGTGAAAAAAAAAAAAAAGATTTAAAGGATAATGTAATTTTTCCATAAATGTTTTGTGTTGCAGGTTTTCCCACCCACAAATGTAGAGCAATTTTGATACACCCCAAATTGTGTTTTGTGTTCATAAATTGAAACAAGTCATGGTTCTTGTCCTCAAGACGCTTTCAATGTAGTAGAGAAGGCATGAAACATAAAAGCAATGAAAGAAAAATATAAGCTTTACAGATGGTATTTCTTAAATGTCTACTGTGTACGGGCACAGTGCAGAGCATGATTAGTATGTTATTTCACTTAATTTGCCTCTTACAATAAGCCTATGAAGCAGGTCTTTTAATCCCAACTCACAGATGAGGAAATGAAGACTCAGGAGGCTGGAGGACTTACCCAGACTCCCCAGCTAGTAAGAAACATAGTTAGAACTGATCACAAATTGGTTTGTCTCCAAAGTGAGTCACAGTATGCAAATGATAAGTATGAATGGAGTGGAGAGAACGGAAGAAAACGGGCAAGCTCTGGAGTGATCAGGAAAAAGTTTAACAAGGGGCCAGGTCTCTGGCATGACATTGAAAGATGAGCAAGGTTTCAATGGCCATGGGAAAGAGATTTTCCAGTAAGGGGAAACAATGTAAGTAAAATTTGTTTGATTGGTTATGTACTGTGGAGTCAGTTCCAACTCAAAGGGACTCATATAGGGTTTCGGAAGCTGTAAATCTTTATGGGAGCAGAAGACCTCCTTTTTCTTCAGTGGAGAGCCTGGTAGTTTTGAACTGCTGACCTTGAGGTTAGTAGCCCAACTACACTACCAGAAATAATTGTGTGTATTTTAAAGCTGGGAAAGAAAACAGTGCAACAAGGTGATGTTCAGCAGCTCCCTTGAGCAATTTACACAGAACTGTAATTATGGAAGGCTTTAGCCAGGATGCTGGGGATGTAATTATACTTCTAAATACCCCAGGGACCAACTAGGAGGAGACTCTCCTACATATTGTGAGCATCACCAAAGAAGCCAGAGTTATTTTTGCCCTGATGTGGGAGAATGAATGTGATGGCTTTAGAGCTCAGTTGATTTCTGTTTTCCTGAATTAGAATATAGTAGAAAGCTCTAGTTCCACGTTTCACCCCTTAATAACTATGAATGGGCTATTTAACCCTGCTGAGCTTCAGTTTCCTGCTTTGATTACTGAAGACCCTAGGCCCTGCTTTGCAGTATGTTTTAAAGATCAGAGATTATGTCTATGGAGCACAAAAGGGCCTGGTGATAGCTGGAATTCAGTAAAAATGATACCTCTTTATTTTCAGCAATGAAAAAGGGTGAGTGTGGCCCTGGTCTGTTGTTCATATTTACTGAATGTTGATTCTGAGTGTACTTTTGCAGAAATCAGAAACAGGATTTTTGGTGTGCGATGGTGTGTGTGGATGATCAGAATTAGGACACAAATCAGAATCTATACTAGTACTTGTTGACCACTTACTATGGACTCCATTGTTTTTGTTGAATTCCAGCTATAGCTGTCCCCTGGCTATTTGTTCTCGGCAGACATTACCTCTGACCTTCACAACACACTGCAAGGCAGGGTCGGTGGTCCTCATTACTCAAACCATCTGTGGCTTTTATTCAACTCATCCCTTCTCTGCCCCTCACATGCAACAAGGCCCCCGGGCTTTCCACTCTGTCCTGAGCGGAAGGATGTAGTTATCACTGTCAAACTACTTTTTCCATGTTTGGCAAAACTAAAATGATCCTGCCACTTATCTGGTTGGTTAATCTCCCTCTCTTACTGCCCTTGTCCCTGGGCCCATCACTGCATGTTTAAATCCTATCCATCTGTGGAGATGCAGAGCTCTCTGGTCGGTCCAATTGTAAATAAGTTCTTCTTCCTCTGAAGGCCCATACATAAACTAGGCCCTTAGTCTTCCAACATAGATTTATTGATGTAAATGTATTTATTCCCTCACTCATTTATTTGCTCATATATGAATTCACTGAATCCTGATGATGTGGTGCTGTACAATAAGCATTGGACTGTTAACCACAAAGCCAGCAGTTCAAACCCACCAGCCACTCCTTGGAAACCCTAAACAGAGTTGCTATGGGTCAGAACTGACTTGATGGCACTTAACAACCATTATGTTGTCTAAAGCCCTTAACTATTGCTGTCACAATAGTTAAAGTGCTCATCTGCTAATTATTAGACTGTGAATGGTTAGTTGGGCAAGTTATTGTACCCTTCTAAAGATGTCAAAAGGAGTTCTGGTAGCATAATGGTTACAAGTAGGGCTGCTAACCTCAAGGTCAGCAGTTGGAAACTACCAGCTGTTCTGTGGGAGAAAGATAAGGCTTTCTGTTCCTATAAAAATTTACAACCTTGGAAACCCTATACAGGGTCGCTATGCATCAGATCCGACTCCACAGCACACTACCACCACCAAAGACATCAAGGGTGTTCACATGGCCTAGGGTACAGACTACATACTCACACAACTATTTTTTATATAAGTAGTTCAGATCAAAATAGAAACTAGAAAGATTGAAAGTAAATACGCACATATTTCTACTAAAGAATAATTGAAGGCAGAAGTTCCTCTTGATGGCAAATGTCTAGCGTTACTACCAGATTTCAGGAGGATTATCACGTATGGGTCATTTTGAGTCTATTGTGGTCAATGGCCACTGGTTGGTGGGTTATCATTGCAGTTATTTCTGTTGTTCTTACTCTCGGCTCATCTCCATGAGGCATGGGGATGCAATAAGGATAGCATGTCATCAATAACCTCTCCAGACCCTCAAATGTCACTTTAAGAGTCTGGCTTCATATATCTGTGTTTTCAATGGCAGAGGTGATAAGACTTATCTTTGCTGACCTTATTTAATTAGACGATTCATCTCTTGAACGTGCCGAGCTATAAACTAAATATTTACTTAACGCAAACACAAAACACAATGCCAATTAAAAAACCGTCTTGAAAAAAAAAAATTTTTTTTTTAATTCCATTTTCCTTTGCCTGGAAATAAGGTTCCTTGGTAGCATTGTGTCAGGGTGGCTGAGGACTATCAGATTACAGAGGGACATTTGTTTGTACACAATGGGGTCAAGTTTTCCAAAACACAGTGCACATGTGTGCAGCGTTGATAACCTTTTATCCTTCGTTCCTTGTGGTAAGTCACTAGAGATTTAACATTTAAGCAAAAGATTGCCATCGTTATGAAAACATTGAGTTCCTAGCTCTTCTCTTATCTAGTTTCTCTTGCTCACTTAATTTACCATGTGGAGGGATTTCCCTGAGCCCTGGCAAACAATGCCAGGGACGCATGCCAATCTCAGATCCAGGATAGCCCTGTTGTTGATGGCAGCAGAGGGCCTGGGTTCAGATCCAAACCCTGCAGTTCTTTGCTAATTACATAAGATTCAGAACAATACTAGAAGGCAAAGCACAGAGTATTTTAATCTGCATGATATTACAGTAGTGCATACATTGTATTATGCAGTTTTCAAAAACCATAGGACTGTACAACGCAAAGAGTGAACTTTATTGCAAACCCTGTTGCTATTGTTAAGTGCCTTACAGTCGATTTTGACTTATAACGATCCTGCAAAGGGTTTCCAAGAAGCAGCTGGTGGGTTTGAACCATCAGCATTTAGATTACCAGGTTACTAGTCCAGTGCTTATCCTACAGTGCCACACCAGGACTCCTACCATAAATTATAGACCTTAGTTGATAGTAACGTATCTTCCAAAAAGGAAGAACACGCTCAGCATTTCTCAAGCTGGGGGAACTGAAGAAAAAATTCAAGCCTCGACTTTCATCATTGACAGATTCTCCAGGTAAATTATTGAATGATGCAGAAAGCATCAAGAGAAGATGGAAGGAATACACAGAGTCACTGTACCAAAAGGAAATGGTTAATGTTCAACCATTTCAAGAGGTAATATATGATCCAGAGCCAATGATACTGAAGGAGGAAGTCCAAGGTGCATTGAAGGAATTGGCAAAGAACAAGGCACCAGGAATTGATGGGATACAAATTGAAATCTTTCAAGAAAGTGAGGTGGCACAGGAGGTACTCACTCATCTCTGCCAAGAAATTTTGAAGACAACTATCTGGCCGACTGATTGGAAGGGATCCATATTTGTGCCCATTCCAAAGAGAGGTGACCCAACGGAATGTGGAAATCATCGGACAATCTCTTTGATATTCCATGAGTAAAGTTTTGCTAAAGAAATAGCTACAATCATATATTGACAGAGAACTACCAGAGGTTCAAGCCAGATTCAGAAGAGGCCATGGAATGAGGGATATCATTGCTGATGTGCGATGGATCTTGACTGAAAGCAGAGAATATCAGAAAGATGTTTGTCTGTGCTTTATTGACTACGCAGAGGCTTTTGATTGTGTGGATCATGACAAGCTATGGACAACATCACGAAGTATGAATATTCCGGAACACTTAATTGTGCTCATGAGGAGTCTGTATCTGGACCAAGAGGCAGTTGTTCAAACAAAACATGGCAACACGTGAATGTTTTAAAATTAAGAAAGGTGTGCGACAAGGTTGTATTCTTTCACCATACTTATTTAACCTGTATGCTGAGCAAATAATATGAGAAGCTGGGTTATAAGAAGAAAAACATGGCATCAGGATTGGAGGAAGACTCATTAACAACCTACGATATGCAGATGATACAACCTGGCTTGCTGAAAGTGAAGAGGGCTTAAAATATTTACTGATGAAGATCAAAGAGCACAGTCTTCTATATGGATTACATCTCAATGTCAAGAAAACAAAAATCTCCACCACTGGACCAATAAACAACATTCTTATCAACAGAGAAAAGATTGAAGTTGTCAAGGACTTCATTCTTCTTGGATCAACTATCAACACTCATGGAAGCAGCAGTCAAGAAATCACATGATGCATTGCATTAGGCAAATCTGCTGCACAAGACCTTTTTTAAAGTGTTGAGGAGCAAAGATGTCAGCTTGAGCACTAAGGTGTACCTGACCCAAGCCATGGTATTTTCAATAACCTCATATGCATGTGAAAGCTGGACAGTGAATAAGGAAGACCATAGAAGAATCGATGCTTTTGAGTTATGGTGTTGGAGGAGAATATGGAAAGTGCCAAATATAGATCTGTTTTGGAAGAGTGCTCCTTGGAGGCCAAGATGGCCAAACTTCATCTCTCATACTTTGGACATATTGTCAGGAGGGACCAGCTGCTGGAGAAGGATATCATGTTTGGTAAGGTGGAGGGTCAGAGAAAAAGAGGAAGACCCCCCAACGAGATGGATTGGCCAAGTGGCAGCATCGATGGACTCAAGCATGGCAATGGTAGTGAGGTTGGCCCAGGATTGGGCAGTGTTTCATTCTGCTGTGCATAAAGTTGCTGTGGGTTGGTACTGACTCGATGGCACCTAACAACAACACCAACAACAATGTTTTATCAGTTGTAACAAATATACCACAGTATGCAGGATGACAATAGTAAGAGAAACTGTTCAGGGGAGAGACAGGGGAAAGGGTAGGTATATGGAACGCTATACTTCTTTGTATAATTTTTCTATAAATCAAGAAATACTAAAATATAAAGTCCACTAAATGTAGTAATAATGAAGTATTTTAATAGTGATAACTGACCATTGAGGACGACCTCTCGCTACTGTCAAGCTCAAGGCGCTAGAGGTCTCCTACTGGGTCAGACCTTAACAATCTTCTTGTTGAACAGACATAGGCACCAGAGGGGAGTCCAAGTAGAGAGGCTGATCACTGAGGAGGCAGAGGTGGGAGTATACTTGGGATGCTCAAGGGCTCATGGCAGCAGAGATGTACTTCCCGGTGTAAAAATGTTCCAACATTTTAGCAACTGGCAGGACCATCTTGGCCCTTAATGATGTCCTCCCTTCATCACCCTCTTCCTCTCACCTCCATGATGCCAGACTTCACTGTCCTTGGCTAGTTACTTACTTGTCTTACACTTTCATTTCTTTCTCAGGAAAATGGTCATATATAAAGTTTAGGGTGGTTTTTAGACTTTAAGAATAATTTGTGTGATACTTAAAAAGAAAAGAAAAACATTCTTTCTGCCCCCACCCCCAAAAGAAAAAAGATACCCTGAGACCCTACCCAGAGAAGCAGTGATGCCAGAGATGGAGGCAGAGATGATGATATGGAGAGATGGAGCGGCTGGGGACTCTGGACTCAGGAAGGGAGAGGGGCTGTGTGCCGGCAGCCGGAGGGCAGGCCTGTGTGTTGTACACTTTGGTTATTTGATGATGCATGGAGGGGATTGTAATCATTGCAATGAAACAAAAATACAATAGGATGATTGTAAAGCTAATAATGTTCTCCCATGTAAACTAACACATAATTCACAATAAAAACTTTTTAAAAATAAAGTAAAAGTACCATGAGAATTCTTTGCAGCTCCAACATTTCCTTAATCTGGAGAATTTGGGTTTAAGGCCTCTCATCTCATTATGAAAAGCATTCTACAGCATCATTTGTTGCTGTTGTTGTTAAGTGCTGTAGAGTCATTTGCCTTGCATTCAAGTGCGTATTCTAGAGCACCACACCAGGACTCCACTATAACATCATTGTTGTTGTTGTTAAGTGCCATCCAGTTGGTTCCGATCCATAGCTACCAGTATAGGGTTTCCAAACAGTGACTGGTGAGTTTGAACCATCACCTTGCAATTCAAACAGACGTTGTTTCCCCACGCTTTATCCCACAGTACCACACCAGGACTCCATAGCATCATTATTGGCACCTAGTTGACAAACCTAATATCATTCACTAGTCCCTGTTCTTCCTGGGATTTTACTGGTATCTCTCATCATTTGTTGCTTTCTCTTTTGTGACACTCTCACTTTTCTTTGGCTGGAGATTCTCAAGTCCACCCAAATGCACTTCACAAGAAAGACCTGGGGATCTAGTTCTGAAAAATTAACCACTGGAAACCCAATGGAGCACAGTTCTGCTCTGATACACATAGGTCCCCAAGAGTCAGAATCAACTCAATGGTAACTGTTGTTTTTGTGTTTGTGTTTTTAATGATTCTATACCTTTTTCCCAGTTCTCTCTTTACTCCAGTTACAGATTCATATGTCTCTTTCAACAATGTCTCTTCATTCCTCCAATTCCTCGCTGTGATCCTTATCTCTCCTCCTTGACTTTCTCTCTTGATACCCTTTATCTTAGGGAGCTCATCGATGTTTATTGTTTCAGTTATCAATTTATGTGATATTTCTTAAACACTTTATTTCCATCCTGGCCTCTTGGCTAAGTGTTAGGCGTGCTCTCCAATCATATTATTTCTACCTGGGTTTAAATTCAGCTTGTCTAAAATTGAACTTGTCATCTTCTCTCCTACTGCTGCCCTCAATTTCACCTTTTCCAGGATTTACCAACTGTGGTATTTCTCAAGTGTTGATTGGTTGGTTATGTGCCGTGGAGTTGGTTCCGACTCATAGTGACCCTGTACAGGGTTTCTGAGGCTGTAAATCCTTACGGGAGCAGAAAGCCTCATTTTTCTCCCACAGAACATAGGGTAGTTTCGAACTGCTGACCTTGAGGTTTATAGCCTGATTCGTAACCACTATGCTACTAAACTCCACAAGTATCCTTAAACACAGAAGCAAAGGCAGGAGTGTGAGCAGTGATTCAACCAGACTCTACGTCCTCTTACTGACTCCACTGCTAATGCCCAGATAGCTTCATTTCCTTTTTCCTGGCAATTACCTTGGTTTGGATGCTATTGTCCCACACTTGAATGAATGTCGCAATATGAAAGGGTCCCCTTCCTCTTTTCTTCCTCATCCCAGAGTCAAACACACCAACTATTGATTAACTTGCCTAGAGTAGTAGTTTTCATGAGTTGCCACTATGTCATATTCAAATACTTGAAACTTTTTCAAACACCCAGATAATATCTGAGCTAATTCACCAAGCAGTTGTGATCACCCCAATCTAATGCCAACCCAACACTGCCAAAGTTATCTTCCATAACACTTGGATTTAGAAGATCATTAGACTGACCTAATGGTGCGCATAACACGTTTTTATTGTACCTTGTTTTGAAAAATACATCATGTATCTGGTAGTGTTGAGTCAGTTCAGATTTTTATCAATCCTATAGGACAGAGAAGAACTTCTTCATATGACTTTCAAGGGTGTAAACTTTATGGAAGCAGACTGCCACGTTTTTCTCCCACAGAGAGACTGGTGGGTTGGCTAACTAGCACTTCACCACTGAGTCCCTGTTGCTGTTGTTAAGGACCATCGAGTCGGTTCTGACTCATAGTGACCCTGTATAAGGTTTTAGAGAAGCCCTGGTGGGTTTGAACCGCTGATCTTGTGCTTAGCAGCCCAATGCTTATCCTACAGCACCACACCAGGACTCCCTGATGTCATGAATATTAATAAATATTGACTCACAGCTTTTTCTCATGCTATTGTTGGCAACTGAAAGGTTCTGGTCTTCCTTCCTTCCTGGGCTTTACTCATCATGTCTGGTCTGGTTTATTCATGTAGTAACTGACCATAACTCTAACTATCATGTATCAAGTCATTACTATATGCCAGGCTTTAAGCTAAGCACACTGTATGCATTCATTTAATCATTACAATCTCATATTGTGTAGGTGCTTCACTAAGCTAGGGTTTTAAAGGTTTCACATTTCTAGTTATCTTTTCAGAAATAGGCAAAAGGCAAGATTCCAACTATTTTACCTAACAAGACCAAAGTCATACAATATGAACTGTCCACGCTGAACTAGTAATTAACTTGTGAATTCATTTTGTGCTCACACCAATGCAGATATTTAAGCCAACAAATCTTTCTGGAGTACCTACTATATACAGAAACTTCTAGGTGCTGCTGTTGTTGTTAGTTGCCATCGAGTCGGTACTGACCCATAGCAACCTTATGTA
>NW_006408556.1:19476093-19502384 GCF_000296735.1 Chrysochloris asiatica
ACAGTCGCTGGAGAAGGATATCATGCTTGGTAAGATGGAGGGTCAGAGAAAAAGAGGAAGACCCCCAACGAGATGGATTGGCCAGGTGGCCTCATTGATGAACTCAAGTGTGGCAGCAGTAGTGAGGTTGGCCCAGGATCAGACATTGTTTCATTCTGCTGTGCATGGTGTCACTATGAGTCGGTTCCGACTCGATGGCACATGACAACAACAATTGATGATCTGTTCCACAGTCGGCCTGCCCCTGGCCTTGTTTTCACTGATGATATGGAGCTTTTCCATCATCTCTTTCCACAGATGTAGTCAATTTGATTTCTATGTATTTCACCTGGCGAGTTCCATGTGTATAGTCATCTCTTACGCTCTCTAAGGAAGGTATTTGAAATGAACAAATCGTTGGTTTTGCAGAATATTATCATGCGTTCTCCAGCATCATTTGTATCACCAAGGCCATATTTTCCTACTACTGATCCTTCCTCCTTGCGCCCCACCTTCGCATTCCAATCACCAGTAATGATCAATACATCTTGATCACACGTTTTATCGATTTCAAATTGAAGATGTTGTTAGAATTCTTCTATTTCATTGTCACTGGCTTTAGTGGTTGGTGCGTAAATTTGAGTAATACTGGTTTTAGCTGGACTTCCCTCTAGGTGAATGGGTATCATCCTATCACAGACAGGTGCTGAGAAAACATAAATACCACAGTTTCTACCTCCTGGAACTCTCTATAAAGAGCCAGATGGCACAAATGATTGATACTAACTGGAACTATATAAAGAAACACGAGCGGATGGGTGGAGGGGAGGAGGCTGTAGAAGCAAGTTTTATGATTAAAAAAGGAAAACCCTGATTGATTGTGGATCCAGAATTAGACCAATTCAGAAAGTGTCAGATCATTCATATAGCAAGTGATACTGCTTTTTTTCTTCTTCTGGGGATTGGGTCACAACATGTGAAAAGTGACCCTGAGCTAAATTTATGGTAACCATAATCATTTGGCACTAGAAGACCACATCCTGTTTACCTAGAACATTTAATCTGATTTTGTAAAATCCACAATTAGCAGGGAACCAACATATGGGCAGTGAAGTCATTGGGTTGTTCCTATTTAAACTCAACAGGCAGTGGCACAGGGCATGGGGCTGGCCAACTCCTCTTCTTCCCCATGTGCAGAGGAGTTCATTCTTCTCATCATCAACTCCTATCTCTTTCTAACAATGGTGCTCACCGCAGCAGGCATTTTGGCCCCAAGTCCTGTTTCATGGGCCACTTTTGCTTCTGCTCCTCAATTCAGCTACTTCACCTTTCACAACCAGTATTCTTTGGTTCTTGACTCCAATTGCATATTGTGTTGTTGTTTTTTTTGAATGCTCAGACCCCCTTCCCCAGAGCTTCTAATTTAACTGGTCTGGGATGGAGACTGAACATTGTTTTCTTTTTGTTAAACTCCTAGGGTGGTACTAATAAGCAGAGAATGTTAGAATAGACTGATATCATATCTAGATGGCTTGCACCAAGTGGTACAAATGGTTAATGCATGCAGCTGCTTACAAAAAGGTGTTTTAGAAGAAAGGACTGTCTATTAACTTCTGAAAACCAACCATTGAAATCCTATGGAACACAGTTCTACTCTGATACATGTGGGGCTGCCATGAGTTGTAATCAACTTGATGGTGACTAGTTTCATATCTGGAGTCCAGGTGTGGCACTGTAGGATAAGAACTCGACCTCAAGGTTGGTTTGAACCGCAAGGGTGCTGGTTCAAACTCACCAGCCGCTTCTCAGACACCCTATACAGGGTTGCTATGAGTTGGAACTGACTCAATGGCATTTAAAACAACAAGTTTTATATCTGGCCTGGACCAGGCAATATTTGGTCTATCTACAGTTCACCAACAAAGCAACTACAGAGTCCAGCCAATGAATTCTTTGCTTCTCAAGATTTTCTTCTTTATATTACTCAACAAGTATGACACTGGAAAGCTGCTGATCTGGGTTTTCTGACAGGGCAAATAACTCTTCTGAACCTCTCACTGTTGTATTCTGTAAATGGGGATAACATTCTGCCTAATCAGTGACATGGTCAAAGACCAAGTATGAAAGTCTTTTGAGAATTAAAGAGTTGCTTATAAGAAAGAGATTGCATCTATAATACTGGGAGAAGGCTAATGGGTCCCACCAACCACAGTGGGAGGCATTCATGAGGTTATTATTCCTAAATGTTCACAGAAATATGGCACAGTTAGTGAGATCACTAAATAGTAAGTCTAAATTAAAGTTATGCTAATTAAATTCACCCCCTACCAAACCCACTGCCATGAAGTAGATTCCGGCTCATAGTAACCATACAGAATATAGTTGAATCGACAAGCAGGTTTCCGATGATATAAATCTTTATGAAAGCAGATAGTCATCCTTCTCCCATGGAACGACTGGTGAGTTTGAACTACTGGCTTTGAGTTAACAGCTGAGCACTTTAACCATCTCACCACCAGAGCTCTTTCATACCTTGTACTGTTGTTAAGTGCTGCCAAATCGGTTCTGACTAATAGCGCCCCTGTATAAGGAGCTCTGGTAGTGTCGTGGTTATGAATCGGGCTGTTAACCTCAGGGTCAGCAGTTGGAAACTACCAGCTGTTCCATGGGAGAAAGATGAGGCTTTCTGCTCCCATAAAGTTTTACAGCCTCGGAAACCCTGCACAGACAGGGTTGCTATGAGTCAGAATTGACTCCACGGCATATAACAACAAGAAGTAAGGTTCCAAGGAGTAACTGGTAGATTTGAACCTCCGGCCTTGCTATTTAAAGGGTCCTTGCGGTTCAGTGCTTATCCTACAGCGCCACACCAGGGCTCCTTATATAGAATGTCCAAAATTAGCAGGGCCTTGAAAAATTGCAAGAAAATACCAAATAGCAACTCACGGTGTTTTGTGGTTAGTCTTAGGGCTGATGTTGCTTATTAAACCTTTTTACTAAGCTCTCTCTACGTGACCTAGATCATCTTGTTCACGGTGATGATTTTCTTATTCTTATTTTCCTTGTCTCTTAATAATGTCGGGGGGGAAATAAAAAGCCACCTTTTTACAGAAGGCTAAAAGACAGACTGAAAATGAGCCCAAGTAGTTGAACGTATCTCTCATCCACTGACTAAAAAGGGAATTTCTCTTACCCTTATCCCATCGTCTCGGGGCCACTTACTTTATCTGGTTAGCTATCTTATATCCATCTCCTTACCCACCTATCTATCCAGTAAATTTTCTTTCCTTTTTTCAAATCAGGGCTATTTTTGTGACGTTCAAGAGCAAAGCTCATCTGACTCCTAGTGAATCTATTAAGACCTAGGGTTTTTAAGACTAGATATCTTTAGGTTTCTAAGACTAGATATCTTTAGGTAAGCAGACTGAGATATCTTTATCCGACTGAGCACCTGGTTTGGTTAGCAACCCACCATTTTAACCACTATGCACCAGAACTTTTTAGTATTGTTAGCTCAAGTGCTGTAAGAACCTTGTTTCTATTTAGATTGTAATTTCATTCAATTCACAGGGTAATTTAAGACAGAACTGACATATTTATGCTATTGAATCTTTCTACCCATTCAGACATGGTCTATCCTGCCATTGATTTAGTTCTTCTGTCTTTTAAAAATGTTTCTATTTTTTTTTTTCCTGTAAAGGTCTTCTTTATCTTTTATTCAATTTAGTCCTTGATAACCATAAAGTTTTCTCTAAATTTTGAGAGGAATTTTCTTCTCTATATTATATTTTCTGACTGGCATATAGAAACTGTTGGTTTCTTATTAAAATAGACTTTGTATCTTACAACTTAACTAGCTTGTCTTATTGTAATAATTTATCCAATAATTTATTTTGAGTTTTCAACATATAAATCATATTCTTATATTACATTGTCTAGGGGTTGTAATATAAAGTTAAAATAAACAATAAAACTGGCCATCCTTTCTTTCTGATCACAAACGAGAGAGGGGGGAAAAAAAGCTCAAACCACAAATTGCAAATCTAGAGCTTAATTGGTGGGTGGTGGTTATCAATATTATTATTTACTAACAAAAAATAATAATAGTAAAACAAGGATCGTATTTTAAGTCTGTTTTAAGTGTTGAAAAAGCTATTCACATCCTCACATATCACTGTATCCTTCCACTGAGAGAAAGGTGCTATTAAACAACAATCTATGAACCTGAAAATGAAAATTTATTGTGCTTCAATGTGCTGGGCTTGTTCTAAAAGCTGAAAAGAATAGAAAATAAGTCGTTTAATTGGTAAGTTACAAGAAAACTATTGTGGGGACAATCTTAGCGGAGGGAATGAGTGAGTATTAAGGGATGGAGTATTTGACAAAGTGTTAAAAACAAAACCCAAACCACTGCTATTAGGTAAATTTGGACTCATAGCAGTTCTATGGACAAAGTAGATTGCTCCACAGGGTTTCCGAGACAGTAAATGGGAGCAGACAGTCTCATCTTTCTCTCAAGAGTGGCTAATGGGTTTGAACTGCCAACCTTTTGGTTAATAGTTCAACACTTAAGCCACAGCACCAATAGGACTACTTGATAAAGTGTTGTTGCTACTGTTAAGTATTGATGACTTGGTTCCGACTCATAATAATCCTGTACAGGGTTTCTAAGAAACAGCTGGTGGGTTTGAACCGTAGACCTTGTAGTTAGCTGTCCAGTGCTTTTCCTACAGTGTCACACCAGGACTCCAAACTGTTAAAGCTATTCTTTTGCATACTTGTGTAGTATTTTTGTGTCACTTAATAACAAAAGACCAAAATAGCCATTTTATCAAGGAACAATCAGAGATGGAGTGAAGCAGAGGGCTGAAATGACAACCTGACCATCTATAATGTCTAAGAAAGCATGGTTTAAACAAGGCACACAACATAAATCTGTTCCTCCCTCCTAGAATGCAATCTGAAAGGTCAACCCATCCAGTCGATTCAGGGGAGATGGGCCCAGTGATCTGCTTCCCTACAGGTGACAAGGGGGCAGTTCTACTCTGTCACAGCGAGGCACTACGAGTTGTAATCTAGGAGACACAAACAACAACAGAACATTCAGGCAAGTCTGACCAGCTCTGAGACTAACCTCGTTCCCAGCATGGATAACAAACTTTCCTCTCATTCATGAGTGGGAGTTTGCAGTTTACAATAGACATTTCTAAGAGCACCCCAGCCGCAGGTCTGTCTGAGAGAGCTCCGTTGTCATATGAGTTCATGAATGCTCTGGTTGTCATAGTATATTCTGGTTCAGATATGTAATAATCTATTTTGCAACCATAAAGATCTTTATTTTCCAAGAAAGCCTGAAAAGCAGCCTTGGTCTCATAACAGTCTGGTGGCACGATGGTGTAGCCCCAGGTTACTAACCAAGAAGTCAGCAGTTTGAACTCACCAGTGGAGAAAGTCTGCTTCTATGAAGATTACAGCCTTGGAAACTCTGTAGGTCAGTCTGGGTCACTATGAGTTGGAATGGACTTGGTAACAGTGCGTTCACAGTTTTGGTAACTTAATTTCATCAACCTAACCAACAGCCTGTATAATGCTCTTGTCTGGACATTCTTTAGACTCCCAACATAAATGTTACATTATACCCAAGAAAATCAGGCTAAGATGATCATAACTTGATGATGGCATAAAAGTATCAAAGTGATGTAGGTACCCCTGAGGTCTTGCTGCAAAAGGAGACAGACCATGAAGAAATGTCCATTACCTGCCCAGCACTGTCCCCAGGCCAGCTCCTGTTCTGATCCAACGCCTGGAAGCTTCCTATTTTCCACTATAGGACCATCTGCCCTGCGACCTCCTCCGAGCTCATGCCCGGTGGAGAGAGAGCCAAGCTGGACACATTGAGAAGAACAGTAGGACTGGCAGCTTGGTGCCACGCTGGGCTTCAGGCTCACGGGTGCCTCTCCAGTGGTGGCCCTCCGTGCTCACAGACCTATCCTGGAGAGTCTAGCCGCTGTTTGAAAAACAAGAAGTGATTTCCTGGTCCCCTTCCCCGGATGGCGTGTACGACTTCCCTCACGCCCATGGGAAGTCCTTCAGATCTTTCTTATCTGGAAATTTCTCCACTAAGTGGACAGACTTGTTTGTCCGATGCCCCAAGTTCCAAGTTCTTGCTTTCCTTTCTCCAAAGAATAAATCAGAAAAACGAAACCAGAGCAAACAAATAGAAAAAATTGGGATAGGTAGAGCTAATGAGTAGTTGTGAGACGTGGTTTAAACCTTCAAAAGAAGCCAAATACATTGGGCTGTGATTTCAAAACACAAGTCAAATTTAAATCATCGCTAAGTTCCTTGTTTCTACAAGTGTCATGAAGTCAAAAAATGAACTAGAGAGCTCCTTTAGAAGTCCGTTTCTTCAAATCAATATCTCACTAATTTCTATTTCTGTGGTCTTAAACAAATTTCTGGTCCATTGTTAGTTGCTCATTGAGTCTGGCTAATGTTAACTCCTTATCTGCCATTTAGAAGGCTCCATAGGATTTTCAAAGCTATGACTTTACAGAAGCAGATTGCCAAACCTGCCTTGCAAGGCACTTTTGGGTGGGTTCTAACCACCAACCTTTCAGCTAGTGGCCAAGCACTGAACCGTCAAACTTTTGGCTAGTAGCAAAACACTTAACTAATTGTGCCACCCAATAGCGCCAACCAAGGCTCCTGTAAGTGGGAAAGCACTTCAGATATGCCACATTGAGGGACATCTAACTCTATGAGTATTTGTGCATCGAACTATGAATTTGGTAACAATTGAAATATCTCTGTAGCACTGATATTTCGTGGTAAGGGGATATATGGAAAAGGACCGTTTGGCAAGCAGCAGTTAGGAAATAAAACTAGGTTATGCATTGGGCAAATCTGCTACAAAATACCTCAGAGATGTCATTTGAGGACTAAGGTGCACCTGGCCCAACCCAGGGTATTCTCAATTACCTCATATGCATGTGAAAGTTAAATAACAAATAAGGAAGACGGCAGAAGAATCAATGCATTTGAATTATGATGTTAGTGAACAATATGAATTGTCCAGAGAACAAACAAATCTATCTTGGAGGAAGTACAACCACAGTGCTCCTTAGAAGAAAGGATGGTGAGACTTTGTCTCTCATACTTCGGGCATGTTGTCAGGAGGGACCAGTCCCTGGAGAAGGACATCATGCTAGGTAACATAGAGGGTCAGTGAAACAAAGGAAGACCTCTGATGAGATGGATTGACCCAGTGGAGCAGCAAAGCACTCAGATATAACAAGAAGTGTGAGGATGGCGCCCAGCCAGACAGTGTTTCTTTCTGTTGTGCGTTGTGTAGCTATGATTCAGGGCCACCTTAACGTCTCCTAACAACAATAACAACAATAAAATGCTTAATACCATGCCTGGGAGATAGTAAGCACTGTGCAAGTGTTGACTTTGATTAGTTCTTTTTGGGGAGGTGAGGGCGGTCTTTGTGTGTTGATTTTTTCAGTAAAGAGATTTTTACTGTTATAGGATTTCCATGTGTGGATTTGATATTGTCTTTGTCTTTGCTAGCTTTGCATCAGGATTGGCAGTGATTAGCACATTGGAGATGTACCAATTTATCTTGGTCTCTGTCATGAGACTGTGTTCTTTTGGGAACAACTTACCTGAGCTAATGTAAAGGTAAATAAATGCTGCTAGCTGTGTCCAGAAGAAATGAAGACATAGAGGAGAAAATTGGACATTGATATGATAGTAAAGTAAAAGATGGGTGTTGAAAACAGTTAATGCGCTTTGGTGTTAATTGAGATACTAACAGTTCAAGTCCACTCAGAGATGCCCTAAAAGAAAGTCCTGCTGATCTACTTCTGAAAAATCAGCTACTGAAAACCCTATAGAATACAGATATACTCTGACACACATGGACTCTCCATAAATCAAAATTGACTTAATGACAGTTGATAGTAAAGAATGTCAAAAGAACTTTGCAGACCAATGGCTTTGGGCAGCTATGGCAAGGTAGAACTAAAGTCCAAAGGTAGAGTTAGCCCACTCCAGGTCCAAGGAAAATTTGCCACCACCCTAAGGAAGCTTCTTGCAGACCCAAATTATCAACGCTCTTTAAACCAGGAGTAAAAACTTGAATTGGATACACTCATTTTAGAAACATCCCACAGTCAGAGTGAACTCATTGGTAAATGCTTCTTTTTAAACATTTTTTCCTGCTGGGTTTGGGTTGTTAGGTGCCACTGGCTCACTGACATGGAATGGGCGTTGTCAAGATGTCTGTCCGTTTGCTTCCCTGAGGAGCAATTCCTCTCTCGCCCACAGTCTCCTGTTTGTTGCTAGGAACACTTTGTGCTTGCTGCAGTCTCTTTACTATGAAAACAAAGACAATTAAAAAAAAAAAAAAAAAAAATAGACCCACCATATGGTCTCAGCTGCAGCCCAGAATTAGCTGCTGATGGAGAGATCTTGCCTTGTTGCAGCTACAGCTAGAATAGAGGTCTTTCTTCTGAATTCTAAAATCTAGAGTTGGTGGCACATTGGACCCCAAGCTTCCTTAATAGGGCTGCAGATGTGTAACTGGAGTCACTTGCTATCCATATTTATGTTCGCATTCAGGATTTTCTTCCAATTTCAGGGTATAATTTCTTTAGCAACAGAGCTCCCTTCTTATCAAAAGTGCTGAAGCCAAAATGTTTTTTTCTTGGTCTGGTGCATGCTGTTTCACCCCTCTGCCTTTCCTTCTTTCTCATCTACCTAACTTTTAGTCTCTCTATAAGATACAGGAGTTAATTCTTTAAAGGCCCCTCCTAGTTCTTCCAGGGCAATCCTACTATGTACGTATCTTCTGACACTTAGCACAAGGCATTCAAATGATCAGCTCAGTGTAGTGACCTTCTTCTCTACTTGAAAACATCTTGTAGGCAGGGAGTAGTTTTATTTGTTGTATGCTCAACTCCTAGTATCATGGTGGCATATAGTAAGTAGGTTGTCAATAAAAGCAAGCAAGTCTAAACTTGACAGTTATTCTCCAAGTAATCTCGTGGTTTAAATATTGACTTCCAGACTTAAATCTCCACTATTGACCTTTCACCTTGATTCCTGGTTCATATAGCAATTGTCTACTTGATGTCTCCACTTGGGTGGTCCATAGGTTCTCCAATTTAGCATGTCCAAAGTTGTTCCTTCAATCATTTCCCCCACTTTAGTAAAGGGCATCTTTAGTCTTCCTGGTTACCCAGGGTAAAAATCTCAGAATAGGATTTATCTTCTCTCTTTCACATTCTGTATTTAATTTGTTATCATATGCTGTTAGCCTTATCTTCAAATCATGCATAATCTGGCATCTCTTGCCCTTTTAATCATTCTCATCTAAGTCATTGTTACTTAGAAATATTTTGAATTGGCCCTTGTGCATCTACTCATTCTCCCTTACAGTCTGTTCACAAGACTGAGAATACTTAGAAAACGCAATTCCTGTAATGTCTACCAAGGCTCAAAACCCTCCAGTGGCTCCCATCTTACACTACCAAAGCTAAAGTCCTTTCAATGGCCTTTAGGGCCAGTGCCATATGCGTACCAGCTCCCTTGCACTTTCCTCCCTTGACTCCTCTCCTAGTTCTCTTCCTGTCACTCATATTGCTCCAGCCACACTGGCCTCCATGTGCACCAAGCATGCTTTCATTGCACTCTCTGCACTTGCTCTTTTCTCTGCCTGGAATGCTCTTTGCTTGGATCTTTTTGTGACTCATGACATCCTCTCATTTGTGCTTTTACACAAAAATTACTTTCTGAGTAAGGCCTTCACTAACCACTGTCTTTATCACTTTAGCTTTCCCAACTCCCCTCCCCTGCTTTACTTTTATCTATATCACTTGTCACCTTTAATCGATTCTGAGGAACTTCAAAAGGTTCCTGGACAAATGGAATTGAAAGATGATAGAATTTTTCCAGACACTTTTTGAAGCCCCTTCATGTAATTATTTACTTTGTTTATTGGTTGTCCGACCCTTTCGTCTCCTTACTATAATGTGCCCTCCCTTAAAAAACAGATGCCTGCTTGCCTGATTCTTCATTGTATCCTTAGCACCTACTAGATGTGCAATAAATATCTATTGAAAATATAACTAATTGATTTGATGCTAACCAGGAAAAGCCTTCATGGATGATACTGTCTAAAATCAGTTACTAGAGGAGGGTATTTGAAAGTGTAACACACAAGCTAAAGCATTAATTCCACAGCCCAGAGTAGAAGTTGGGAATGAAAAAATTGATTCAATTTGCAAAACACTAGAGGTTACGAATCGGCATGCTAATCTCACAGTGAGCAATTTGAAACTATCAGCTGTTCCACAGGATAAAGATGAGGCTTTCTGCTCCCATAAAGGTTTGCAGCCTTGGAAACCCTGTACAGGGTTGCCATGAGTTGGAACCGACTCCACAGCACATAACAACAACAACAACAACACCTCCATGTCTTGGCGAAGTAGGATCTATTTTCTTAATCCACAACCAAATGTTGGTAACCTCTTTGACTCAATATGACTTAGAGTCAACTCTGTTTTGACATTCCGAGATCAAGGCCAGGAAAATTCTCCTCTGTCCCTGACCTATCCTTATGCAAGGAAGGAACCAACATATAACTCAGCAGTTTTATATTATACAAATGGTCTTATTCTTATCTTTTGTGTGTATATCTTGGCAGAGTCTCTGCTAACTGCAACTGGCCACAGTTGTGCCTGTCAGGTTTTATTTGCACTTGCTGCTAATAAATCCATTCCATCATGATACACAGAGATAACTGCACTTTCGTTGTGTACCTGTGTTTCAGATACTTATGTGCTTTTCCTATGGAAGATCCCAAAGTTTCCAACTTTTGAACCCAGTGGATACAGTTGACCGCCCCAGTCCACCTCCCTTCCAATGTCTCCAGGGATGACTCCTAGAAATGTAAAGCACACTGCCTTGAATTCTACTCTCAGGACTACCTTCCCTGCCTTTTCACGGACATGGGAGAGAAATTCTATGGGAGGAATAAAAGAAGATTTGAGGCACAGCTTCACAGAGGTGTCACCAACATTCCTATCCTGACCCTTGTCGATATTTTCTTGGGAAGATTCAACTACCAGTCGTCTTCGAGCTGGTTCCCAGCCTTCAGTTTCCACCTTAAATTAGAACATGTGACATGTTATCTAGAGATCAGGAAGTGCTTCTTGGGTGCCCACTACGTGGCATATTTCATCTTCTCAACCATAATGCACAGGATGTCAGAGCTACTGACTACATTTGGATTGGCTACATTTGCCTTTGATATCTCCTCTTCTAGTTTCCCCCACTCCTGATATCAAAAGAATGCTTGACTACGAGGGCATTCTTTCTTGTCTCAGTCTGGGAAGGAATCTAGTTAGAAGGAAACGGCATTTCCTATAAAAGAACACATATCCTTTTGTGGGTGCACACCAGCTGCACACTTGTATTCTGACCTCTGCTTCTATAATGTGCAGCCCTTGTGTGTACACAGATAGCAGGTAAAATAAAGTAACAGAAAGATTAGCAAACATCTGGTGAAGTGTCATGTGAACACCTAAGCCCTGCTCACATGAGAGGACCTCCCCACAAAGTTCTTTGGTCTTTATGTTTTCAAGGCCTCTACAGAAAGGTTTCCTCACTATTGTCTCTGATTATAGATACAATTTCCTCATACTGACCAAGGGATTCATGAATGGCCATGACTAGACTACTATGAACTAAGCCAACCATGCCAAAGAAAAATCAGAATCAAAGAATTTTAGATGAAAGGAAAGGGTGACGGGGGTAGGGTGATCATCCTTTTAAGTAGCACTTTAGAGGGAAGTTAAAAGGATTAACCAAGGTCATAACATCCATTGTATCCGGCAGGAATTAAAAATGAGGTGTTCTGGTTTTGCATGCAGTACTCTTAACATATGTCCAGGTGGCTCCCCACACTCCATCCCTAATTTCCATAAAAGGAGAAGCAGCATTTCTGAGTCCAATACTGGCACACAGAGATTGAGTCCTGTTACACCTCTCTGTGTTGAAGAGAATAGTCAAATACCTCTCAATATTTAGCCCATTAAACATAGATGAAACTTCCTATGCATGGTAGCACAGCGTTCCATTATTGTCCCTGAAGAAGACCTCTCTTCCATCAAACCCCCATCCTTGTTGTTAGTTGTTAAGTGTTGTCAAGTTGGTTCCAACTCATAGTGACACTATGTACAACTACTTCTTCTAGCCCTAACTTTAATATTCAGAGCAGCATCATAATGGGTGATAAAGGCCTGCAACTTCCTCTTCAGACAAGGCCCATAAACAAATGTTCATCACCAACATGTCAACAAGCATGTTTTACTCCAAAATTGCTTCACATTGCAGCTACCTAGGCACCATTAAGCATTCAGCATACTACATTGTTTTGGTTTGTTTCTCCCTGGGCAGAGCTACCTAAAAGACTTCAGTGAGACTCTAACAATGGAATAAAATGGAAGAGTGCTACAGGAACATGTAAGGGCACAGAACTGACTCAAAGCAAACTGTATTCTCAGATAGTATAACCCTAATGTTGACGGTGGGCCTTTCTCTCTACATAAAATTGCTTGACTCTAGCCTGGGGAAGTTGAGTGTGATTGTTGCTGTTAATTGTTAGGTGTGGTCAAGTTGGTTCCAACTCACAGTGACCCTATGCACTACAGAATGAAACACTGCGTAGTTCTGCACCATCCTCACAATTGTTAAGCTTGAGCCCATTGCTGCTGCCACCATGCCAATCCATCTTGTTGGGAGTCTTCCTCTTCTTTGTTGATCTCCATTGTACCCAGCATGAGGTCCTTCTCCAGGGACTGATCAAATGTCCTCCTTAGGAATTTATAAATATCCTAAGGAGGACATTTGATATTTGTAAATTCCTAAGCATGTTTTCATTCTCAAGTTCTACTCAACACATAGGGATCCTATTTTCCACATGTTTGTATATTGCATTTATGTCCCTTCAGGTTGATGGAAATTAGCTGGCGGGAGGGGGAAGTCTTTTTCAACTCCACTAACATCTTTTCTCTTTGATAATTGTGACGAAATAGAATCTAATGAAGATTTGGGACTAAGGAAAGTCACTAAAAACATCCTTAGTACCTTGATAAACTATGACCAGAATAGTAGATGCCACCATTCTAACAGAGTGTGTTGGACACCCAACCACTCCATGACTCCATGGACCCCCACCTTCCCTGGTGCCAGACTTTCTCTATTTTATTGGCTTCTTTATCTCATTCTTCTCTTCTATCTCCATCTGTTCCCATCAATGCCTCCTTTGATACTGTTGTTGTTGTTGTCAGGTGTCATAGGGTTAGTTCCAACTCATAGCGATCTTATGTACAGAATGAAACACTGCCCAGTCCTATGTGATCCTCACAATTGTTGTTGTTTGAACCCATTGTTGCAACAACCGTGTCAATTCATCTGATTGAGTGTTTTTCTCTTTTTTTCACTGACGCATTACTTTACAAAATATGATAGCTTTCTATAGGGACATAACCCTCCCGATAATGAGTCTTGCCATCCTGACTTCTAAGGAGCATTTCAGCTATACTTCGTCCAAGACAGATTTGTTTGGTCTTCCAGCAGCTAGATTATATTAAATATTTTTCACCTCCTTTGATGAGAAAAGCAAACATATTTCACTCCTTGCCTCATGCATGAGAGGCTCTGTTCTCTTTTCAGGGGTCTTAGGGTCTCAACTACAATCTAGGTACTTATCTAAATAAAGAGATCTCTTCCAAGGAAAACTGTTAAGACACTTTTTCCTTTAACCTCTAAATTGGGACATTTCCACAGACCACGGGTAGAGTGGTCATGTCTAAGCTGGAGTAATAATTTCTGAAGGGATAAAGAGACAATATTAAACTTGTAGTCTTTTCTTTATGTTGCTTGGTTCAAGATTTTCAAGTGAGCCATAAATGAAGTTCTATTAAATTAACACCAGTTTCCTAGCACCTGCATATTTCTATGGGGGAAAAAATGTTATGTGATTCTTTACAATATATTGAGATGCAGCTAAACTGTTTTGGAGTAGTAGTGGGAACCATGATGGTATGAAAATAGGATGCCAGGTGACATCAATACGTAAATGATGTCACCTTTGTGGCAGGAGCTGAAAGGCAACAGAAAATGTACACCATGAAAGGACCTAATTCTTCAAATCACACTTTTAGGGATAAACTGCTTTAAGTGACGGAAACGCCTCTATTCCTACTCAAATTGCCTTGAAAGGTGACATACTGTCCATTTGAGATGAGCTGTGCATACATTAGTGTGAATTCATTGATGCAAGTTGGCTGTTAGAGAAGCCGGGTATGGAAGTCAGTAGAAGAACAGGAGGGCGGGGGAATTAGAGAGAAGTGAGAAACAATGGGAGGAGGTGCCTCATAGAGCAGATTTAACTGTGCCTGAGAGCAGGCATGCTTCTTAGAAGTCAGAATCCTCTTGGCTAATTGTTGGTAGAACTGTTACAGTGACAGGTTGACAATCCTATTACTCATGGTAGGTGTTAGTCTTCAGAATAACCCTCTTATTTTCTCAGTTAATTTTAAGCAATGACTTTGCCTCATAGTTCTTTGACAAAAAGAAATTGATTAAATGGAACACTCCTCTTCGCACATCCAAACTCTCAAACTTCTTCTGCCTGTTCTGCACTTGGTGGCCTTTCCTCCAATGGGCGATGTTGTCATGTCCCTGCCTTTCCTGGTGGCTGCTCCTTCTTCCACTTGGCTTTGGGCCCCACCTCCTCTTTTTCTCAGCACTGGGTCAGTTTTATCAGCACACAAACATGCTTCAAAAATCTTTCATTGACACATTCTTTCTCCCCACTGAGTGTGACATTTTTCTGCTTCCTGTTATAGCGAATCTTGTCCAAAGAGCTGAGAAAGTAGATTTTGTCTTCACTCATTAGCCCTCATCCCACTCCACCCCAGTCCTCACCATTTCTGGTTAGTTCAATCCATCTTGCTCACCTATGACTCCATCAAAGCTGTTCTTATGGTGGCCAACATGCCTCTTTGTTGCCATAGTCAATGGTTCAATGTCGTTCTTGACCCTAAGGCACCATTGACACAATTGGCTATGACTTCCCTCTTGAACTGCCATTTTTGATGACTTCTGTAACACCTACCCTCTGTTGTTCCTCCTACCCAACTAGTCCCTCCTCAGTCTCCTTGCTGGCTTTTCTTCCTCTGTCTCATCTCAAAATGTTGGTATGCCCAGGCTTGGTTCTTGGTGTCATAGTTCCTTTTCATCTGTCCATTCTTTTAAGGTGACTTCATCCGATTCCGTACTTGGAAGACCATGCATATATGAGGACAAAATAAAAATACTTAAATACCAAAAGGGATTGTATCTCACTGTCCCTCCCTTGCTTAAAAGATTATTAAAACATGTTTTGGTTTTTAAGTATTTGCGCCATAGACCTTTTCAGATGTTTGGTACACCTATGAACTCAATCTCAAAATATTTTGAAATGCATAAAATACATAGGATTATGAAGCAAAAACAATGACAGGATTCCCCCAACTACATGAAAGCAGAGTGTTGCTATGAAACCTCTGATAAAGCTGAAGTGGCATAAAGCAAAGAAGTCATTACTGTTCATCTATATGATAAAACATTTTCAGCTTTTCCGGAACCAAAAGATAACCTACCAACAACATATCAATGAACACATCAAACCATTTTGTTGTTATGTGTCATGGAATTGGTTCTGACTCATAGTGACCCTGTACAGGGTTTCTGAGGCTGTAAATCTTTACGGGAGCAGACAGCCTCATCTTTTTCCTGCACAACAGGTGGTAGTTTCACACTGCTGACCGTGAGGTTAGCAGCCCGATTTGTAACCACTTCACTACCATTTTATGCACTGGCGTATAGTTAGTTCAAAGATGCAACAGTTGTTTGATGCTGAGATGCCCAGGGAAGGAACGTGGCAACACCACTCTCATTGCTCATAGTACTATGTTGTTGTGTGCTGCCAAGTTGGTTCCAACCCATAGCAACCCTGTATAGGGTTTCCTAGGAGCAGCTGGTGAACTTGAAATGCCAACCTTTCAGTTCAAATGAACTTTGCAACGCAGCGCATTAACCCACAGCACCATTAGATGCCTCTTTAGCTGCTCACTGCAGCACACATGCTCAATGCTAGTTTTGTTTTTTGCCTTTTTTTTTTTTTTTTCATAAAAGCAAAAATCCTCTTTGTATTTTTTACAGTAAGCAAATCAGGTACTAATTAATATAGGTCTTTTATAAAAGTCCTGGTGTGATGCTGTAAAATCAGCACTAGCAAGTTGGTGGTTCAAACCCACCAGTCACGCCTAGCAAATCCTATGCAGGGCTGTTATGCATCAGAACTGGTTGTACTGCACTTAACAATAAACTTAACATTTATAAAAGTAAAGTGACATAAAGCAAGCTTTTGAAACATGGGGCTACTTGTATAATAAAATACAGCTGTCAAAATATTAAACTGTGATTCAGTATTGTATCTATTTCATTAGTAATCTAATCAAGTAAAGATTTAGTGAGACAAGTTTAATAACTGTCACAAATTTTAGATAGTGATGAACATCAATAAATTTTAATAGGATTTTCAATGTAGTAATATGATATAAAATATTGTTGATTTATATTGGTGACAAAGTCACAGGACCTGCTAATAACTGTGCTTGTTAGCTATGTTCCTAAGTGAAAGGAATATTTTAATGACAAGTTAGTGAAAATAAAGGTGTATTTTTCCCTAACAAAGTTCAAGTGCCTCAATTCTGTCTTGCTGGAGGTCATGAACTTCAGGTGAAAGATATATTTAGGAAAAATGGAAATTCATCCCTCAAAATTTATAAATGATAAATAAAATAGACTTCTGAAAGAAAAGATCAATTAAAATACTATGTAACCGTGAAAGGGGAGCATTCTTTTTGGATGACTAAATAAATCAAGGAGCTTTGTCTAACCTCTCATCTCTTTTACAACTAGCTGAGAAATATCCCAGCAGTGAAGTAGCAGTACTTTCAAAACTAAAACCCCAGCATTGGTTTTGGTGGTTGCCACACCCCCATGAGGTTTCTGGGCAGAGTGATGCATCCTGCAGTCCCTGGTGTACTATAGCTGAACAGGTGGCTTCTGGACCATCGGAGTCAAGTTACTCATCTGGTTGGTTGCTGTTAAGTCAGCCTTGATTCAGGGAGATCCCCTGTTCAACGTGATAAGACGTTGCTCAGTCCTGCAGTGTTTTCATGATTGTTGATGTGCTCATGTGCATTGCTGTTGTTGTTGTTGTTGTTAGCATGGCTGTAGCTGATGTGTATTTTGAGTGATTTCCCACCAGGAGCCCTCATCTTCCAGAACTCTATCAGACAATAGTCTGTGAATCACAGGGCTAACTTTCAGAAGTAGATCAGCAGCGCTTTTTTACTAGTCTGTCTCAGTCTATACTTATACTTCACTGATACTTATCCACCATGGAAAACCTCATTGGTATTTGAAATACTGATTGCATAACTTCCAGCAACGTAACAAGCCACAGCCATCATAGTATGACAAGTTGATAGGAGTTGTGATGGATCTTAACCAAAGAATGAAAGTAATTTCTGAGGAAGAGCTAGAAATTGCTAGAACCACATAGATGCTCAATAAATTTTCTAGACCCCATAATAGGAGAATGACATTGCAAGGTCAATATCACTTTCTGATCCACCAAAGAAAGCCACTCTGTAGTAAAATTTGCTCACCTATGTGTCCCAGTTCCCTCTGAGTCACTGGTCTTGCTGCCCCTCCTTTGTCTGTACTAGTGATGTCCAACTACTCCCAACTCCTAGGAGGAATGATGTGTTCTTTAAACACTACCCTTTCATTGAGTTGCTGGACCCTGGGGCTCAGACCATATTCTAAGGGGACACCAAGGTCCACTGGAATCACATAGTTGACAAATACAATGTTCTACATTCTACTTTGGTGAGTAGCGACTGGGGTATTAAAAGCTCGTGAGTGGCCATCTAAAGTGCAACTGTTGGTCTCTACCTGCCCAGAGGAAAGAAGATGGATGGAAATAAAAAATGCATGGAAGCGTTTAGTCCAATGGACTAAAGTACTGCATAAGTATCAGTCTAAAGAACTAGATAGTTCCTGGTTATCCTTACCAACTGCTCTGAAAGGGATCACATTAGAAGGTTCTGGAGAGAATGGGAGAAAATGTGAAACAAAACTCAAAATCATAAAAAAGACTAGGCTTATTGGTCATATAGAAACTGGTGGAACCTCTGAGTCTATGGTCTTTAGTCACCCTTCAGGCAAACAATAGACAGTTCTGTAAGAGGAACAACAATACTAGTGAGGCACAGACACATTAGAACAACCAACCGTTTGAAACCAAAAGGGCAGCATTCACCCAAGGATAATGTTCAGAATGGTTAGGAAAGAAGGAGTGATGAACACAGAAAACCCAGGGTGTGGGATAAGTGATGTTGCATTGAGAGGATTTCAGTCAGAGATGAAGCAAAATGTGTAAAACTATAAATTTAAAAAACCTTCATCTATTTCACAACAAAAAAGTTAAAACAACAAACCCTACACTTTCAAGAATACATAGTTTGTCAGGCACTGTGACAACTTTTGCTTCAGAAAGAAATTGGGAAACGACTGGGTGACACCTGTGTCTATGAAGAACAACAATGGCTCTAAAATTCCACCATGAGAAGGGGTCTAACATAAGCTTGGTGAGCATACAAACAAATTTAGAGGCAGTAGTGGTAAGGATGGAAAAAGAAGCACAAACGAAAATTAATCAAGTTATCTGAAGAGTTCAACTCCTGGGGGGAAAGGAAGGAATGTGCTTGTAAGAATGAAGATTGTGTGTCAACTTGGCTGGGCCAGGATTCTCAGGGAGTTAATAGTTAAGTCTTAATAAGTTCCCATGATAATGGAATCACCTCATTCATCTCAGTGTGATGTACTATGATCAGCCCTGATCTTATAATTATACTATATGTTATAAATCCTCAATTCTATGATGTTAATGAGATTGGATGCAATTTACAGGAATAGGTTGTATCTTGAGTCAATCCTATTTGAAATATAAAAGGAGAGAGAAGTGAGCGGAGAAAGAGAGACCCACCAAGAAAGGAGAGCCAGGAGTAGAGTGTGTCCTTTGGATCTGGGGTCCCCGTACTGTGAAGCTCCGAGATCCAGGGGAAGGTTGATACCAAGACACATCAATATCTCCAAAGTACACTGGGCCTACAGATGCTGAAAGGAGACAAGGACCTTACCCAGAGCAAACACTCTGAATTTGGAGTTCTGTCTCCTAAACAGTAAGAGAATAAATTTCTGTTTGTTAAGTCATCTGCTTATAGTAATTCAGTTATGGTAGTACTGGAGAACTAAGTCAGTGCCTTTTAAAAACTTGGAGATTGTTGCTGTTATTGTTAGGTACTGTCCAGTAGATTCTGACTCAACAACCCGATGGCCAACATAATGAAACATTGCCTGGTCCTGCCCCTCCTTACAATTATGGCTATGCTTGAGTTCACTGCTACTGCTGATCTATATCCTTGGGGGCCTTCCCCCTTTTTGCTGACCACTTTACCATGTATAATATCTTTCTCCAGGGACTAAGCTCTCCAAATAGAATATCCAAAATATTAGAGAAGTCTCATTATCCTGGTTGTACTTATTCCAAGACATATTTTTTTTTCTTGGGGCAGCCCATGATAATTTCAGTATTTTCTCCAATACCATAACTCAAATGTACCAATTCTTCTACAGTCTTCTTTACTCATTGTCCAACTTTCTATTGTATATGAGGTGATTGAAAATACCATGGTTTGTGTCAGACACACCAGAGGTCTCAAATTTATAGCTTTGCTCTTAAACACTTTAAAGAGGTGCAACAGATTTGCCTAATGCAATACGTGGTCTGGCTTTTTGGCTGCTGCTTCCATGACTGTGGATTGTGGACCCAAGCAAATTAAAGTTTTTGCCAGCTTCAATCTTTTCTCCAATTATCATGATGTTATTTATTGGTCCAATTGTCAGGATTTTTGTTTTCTTTGCACTGAAGTGCAATCCACACTGAAGTTTGTAATCTTTGATATTCATCAATATTTTAAGCACTCTTCACTTCCAGCAAGCAAGGTTGTATAATTATATCACAAGTTGTTAATGAGACTTGCTGCAATCCTAATGCCACTTTCTTCTTCATATAATCCAGTGTCTCAGATCATTTGAAGTCCTAATGTGGCACCATAGGATAAGCACTCATCCTCAAGGTTGGTTTGAGCCACAGCGTTGGCAGTTCAAGTTCACCAACTGCTCCTCAAAAACCCTATGAAGGGTTGCTATGAGTTAGAACCAACTTGTCAGTAGTTAACAATAACATATCAATTGCTCAGCATACAAATTGAATAAGTATGATGAAAGAATACAACCCTGACACCCATATTTCCTGAGTTTAAGCCATTCAGTAATCCCTAGTTCTGTTCAAACATCTGCCTCTTGGTCTACGTACAGGTTCCTCATGAACACAATTAAGTATTCTAGAATACCCATTCCTTGTAATGTTATCCATAGCTTGTCATGATCCACACTGCCAAAAAGTTTCATATAGTTAATAAAGCATAGGTAAATATCTTTCTGGTATTCTTTCTTTCAGTTAAAATCCATCTGATATCAACAACGATATCCCTTGTTCCACATCCTCTTCTGCATCCAGCTTGAATTTCTGACAGTTCCCTGGTGAACCTGTTGCACTTATTTTTTAATTATCTTCAGAAAATATTACTTGCATGTCATATTAATGGCATTGTTTGATGATTTCCACATTTCATTGGATGATCTCTTTGGAAAGGGCACAAATACGGTTCTCTTCCAATCAGTTGTTTAGTTGGCTGTCTTCCAAATTTCTTGACATAGATGAGTTCCTCCAGTGCTGCAACAGTTTGCTGAAATATTTCTATTTGTATTCCATCAATTCCTGGAGCTTTGTTTTTCACAAAGCCCTCAGTGCAACTAGATCTTCTTCCTTTAGTAACATTGGTTCTTTATCATATGCTGTCTCTTAAAATGGCTTAACATCGACCATTTCTTTTGGGCACCGTGACTTCTATTCCTTCCATCTTCTTTTGATGCTTTTTCTGCATCATTCAATATGCCCATAGAATCCTTCACTATTTCAAGTTAAGTCTTGAATTTTTTCTTCAGATCTTTCACCTTGAGAAATGCTGAATGTGCTCTTCCCTTTTGTTTTCTAATTCCAGGTCCTTGCACTTTTCATTTTAATACTTGACTTTGTCTCCTTAAGCTGCCCTTTGAAATTCTCTGTTCATCTCTTTCACTTCCTCATTTTTTTCTATTCACTTTAGCATCTTTAAGTGAAGAGCAAAGATGTCAGTTTGAAGACTAAGATGCGCCTGATGCAAGTCATGCTATTCTCAATAACCTCATACACATGCGAAAGTTGTATAGTGAATAAGGAAGACTGTAGAAGAATTGATGCATTTGAGTTATGGTGTAGGAGGAGAATATTTGCACAATAGAATGAAACATGGCCCGATCCTGCACCATCCTTACAACTATTGTTACACTTGAGCCCATTGCTGCTGCCACTGTGCCAATCCATCTCATTCGGGATCTTCCTTTTCTTTGTTAACCCTCCATTTTACTTCTGTAGGGACTGGTCGCTTCTGGTAATATGTCCTGAGTGTGCGGGATGAAGTCTGGCCAGCTGGTTTTTAAGGAGCATTCTGGCTGTACTTCATCCAACACAAATTTGTTTACTCTTCCGTCAGTCCATGGTAACTTTAACATACTTCTCCAAAACCATACCTCAAATTCATCAATTTTTTTATGGACTTCCTTATTCATCATCCACACCTTAGTCCTCACACTGATATCTTTCCTCTTGAAAACTAAAGAAATTTTGTGCAGCACATTTGCCTAATGCAAAACATCTTCTGACTTCTTGACTGAGGCTTCCATGAGTATTAAATATTGAAGTAATGAAGTCTTTGAACACTTCAATCTTTCTCCATTTATCATGATGTTATTTATTGGTCTAGTTGTAAGGATTTTTATTTTCTTTACATTAAGGTGCAACCCATACCAAAGGCTGTAGTCTTTGATCTTCATCAGTATTTTAAGTCCTCTTCACTTTCAGCAAGCAAGGTTGTAATATCTGCATATCACAGTTTGTTAATGAGTCTTTCTCCAATCCTTATGCCATGTTCTACTTCCTATAATCCAGCTTCTAGCATTATTTGCTCAGCATATAAATTGAATAAGTATGGTTAAAGGATACAACCCTGATGCACACCTTCCCGGACTTTAAACCATTCAGTATCCCCTTTATCTGTTCAAATTGTCTCTGTTTGGGTTCCTCATAACACACAAGTATGCAAGTATATGTTCTGAAGTTCCCATTCTTAAGAATGTTATTCATAGATGGTCATGATCCATATAGTAAAAAGTCTTTGCAGAGTCAATAAAGCACAGGTAAATATCTTTCTGGTATTCTCTGTTTTCACTCAAGATCCATCTGACATCAACAATGATATCCCTTGTTCCATGTCCTCTTGTGAATCTGGCTTGAATTTCTGGCAGTTTCCTGTTGATGTACTGTGGTACTCATTTTTTAAATTATTTTCAGCAAAATTTTACTTGTATGCCATAGTAATGATGTTGTTCAATGATTTCTGCATTCTGTTGGCTCACCTCTCTCTTGAATATGGATCTCTTACAATCAGTTGGTTGGATAGCTGTTCCAACATTTCTTGGCATAGATGAGTGAGTGCCTCCAGTACTGCATCAGTCTGTTGAAAAAATTCAATTTGTATTACAATTCCTGGAGCCTTGTTCTTTGTCAATACATTTAGTACAACTTGGACTTCTTCCATCAGTGCCATTGACTCAATCCTAGACTACCTATTGAAATGGTTGAACATCAGCCATTTCTTTTCAATACAGTGACTATGTATTCCTTCCATCTTCTTTTGATGCATCCTGCATCATTCAATATGTTGACCATCAAATGCTTCAATATTGAAAGTCAAGGCTTAATTTTTTCTTCAAATCCCTCAGCTTGAGAAATGTTAAGTATGGTCTTCTCGTTTGTTTTTCTAATTCCAGGTCTTTGTATATTCCTTATAAAACATTACTTTATCTTCTTAAGCTGCCCTTTGAAATTTTATATTCTACTGTTTTACCTCCTCATTTCTTCCATTCATTTTAGCACCTCTACACAAGAGTCCTGCTGTGAAGCTATAAGATAAGCCCTGGGCCACAAGCTAGGTTTGAGAATCAAGGTTCGTAGTTCAAACTCACCAGCTGCTCCTCGGAGACCCAAAAAAGGATCGCTATGAGTGGAATAGACTCAACAGCACTTAACAACACCACACTGAGTACTGGTGTGTCACTGTAGGTGAAGCACTGCATCACAAGTTTGGATTGAACTGCATGGTCTGCAGTTCAAGCCCACCAGCTGCTTCTTGGAAACACTACACAGTGTTGTTATGAGTCGGAACCAACTCAACGGCACTTAACAAAAACAACATTGGTGAGCATGCTTCAGAGTCTCTTCTGACATTCACTTTGGTCTTTCTTTCTGGCTTGTCTTTTTAATTTCTTTTGATTTCTTCCTGTATGATGTTCTTAATGTCATCCCCGAATTCTTCTAATCTCCAGTTGTAAGTGTCCAATGTTTCTAATCTGTTCTTGAGATGGTCTCTAAATTCAGGTGTGATATGTTCTAGGTCATATTTTGTCTCTCATGGACTTGTTTAAATTTTCTTCAGTTTCAGCCTGACGTTGCATAGGAGCAGTTGATGACCTGTTCCTGTCGTCATCAGACTGTCTACAGTCTGCCTTTGACCTTATTTTGGCTGATGATATTGAACTTGTCCACCATCTCTATCTACAGATATAGTCAATTTGATTTCCATGTAGTCCATGTGTCATCTTTTATCTTATTTTAAAAAGGTATTTACAATGAAGACGTCATTGGTCTTTCAAAGTTCTATCATGCGATCTCTAGAATCATTTTTATCACCAAGATAATATTTTCCAACTATTGATCCTTCCTCTTTGTTTCCAATCTTTGCATTCTAATCACCAGAAATTATCAATAGATATTGATCAATTTCAAACTGAAGATGTTGGTAGAACGCTTCCATTTCATCATCACTATCTGGTAGCGTAGTGGTTACGAGTTGGGCTGCGAGCCGCAAGGTTAGCAGTTCTAAACTACCAGCGGTTCTGCGGGAGAAAGATGAGGCGGTCTGCTCCCGTAAAGATTTACAGCCTCGGAAACCCTGTGTAGGGTCACTGAGTCGGAACCGACTCCACGGCACACAACAACAACAACATCTTTAAGGTAAGGAGCTCTGGTAGCGCAGTGGTTACGAATTCGGCTGTTAATCTCAGGGTCAGCAGTCTGAAACTACCAGCTGTTCCGTGGGAGAAAGATGAGACTTTCTGCTCCCGTGAAGATTTACAGCCTCGGAAACCCTGTACAAGGTCGCTATGAGTCAGAACTGACTCCATGGCACATAATCACCACCACCATCTTTAGTGGTAGGTGCATAAATTTGAATAATAGTGGTATTAACTATTCTTCCTTATAGGCATATGATATTATCCTATCACAGACAGCACTGCACTTCAAGATAATTTCTTGAGATGTTCTTTTTGATGATGAATATCAATTCTATTCCTCTTGTCTTTCCGGCATAGTAAATAATATGATCGTCAGATTCAAAAAGGCAATACCAGTCCATTTCAGTTCACTAATGCCTAGGATGGAGTCCTGGTGTGTTGCTTCAGGATCACCAATGGGCTGCTAACCACAAGGTCGGTGATTCTAACACACCTGCCACTCCTTGGAAACTCTATACAGGGTTGCCATGAGTCAGAATTACTCAATGTCACTTAACAACAATGACAACAATGCCTAGGATATCTATCTTTATGTGTTCTATTTCATTTTTGACAACTTCCAATTTTCCTAGATTCATACTTCATACATTCCATGTTCCAATTATTAATGGATGTTTACAGCAGCTGCTACTGTTCCTCAAAATGAACAAGCATTGTGCAAGCTGTCCACAGTGCCAATGGCCTGTCTCAGCACAATGAGGGGTCCAGTTTGAAAGTTCAAGACCTTTCCTAATGGCATTGCCTCCTGTTGACCAGAGTCTGTCTCTAAGGATCGCTAAATTATTTTTAGATTCAATAATGTAGCACACAAAACACAGCTATATATCAGCAATTACATGATTGTTCCAGGCCCACACCTCTTGAGTTAACCTCATATGAACCTGAACTTTTTTTTTTTTAATGTTTTATTGTGAATTATATGATAGTTAACATGGGAGAACCTCAGTTCCATATTCACTCCATCATATATCATTACATTGCCATGGTTCCAATCCCCTCCATGCCTCGTCTTCCAACCAAAGGGCATATCCTAGAAGCCCATGCTCTACCCTCCTCCCTCCCCCCTCAGTCTTCGGCCGACAGTTCCTTTCCCTCTCTGGATCCAAAGTTCCCAGCCACTTCATCCCTCCTTGTCATCATCTCTGTCTCCATCTCAGGCATCCCCAGTTCTCTGGATGGAGTCCCGTTCTCGGCTCTTATCTGTTGGTGGTCCCAGAGACCTCCGCTCTTAGACTGGAGAAATAATCATTCTCTTCCTTGCTACAGAATATCTACCCTTGCATTTCCAACCCTCACAATCCGTCTTGATAACCATTATTCACTACAGTATTTCACGTTACCCATCTGTATTTCATTTCATCAGCTCCACTACAAAAATTGGATAGTACTCACTAGTGAGTCTACCTTCCTCCATGCCCCCTAGCTCTAGGTTCCCTCTTGAAGGCTTGTAAGCCAGTTACTTCTTGCCTTTGTAGTCCCTCCCTCCCCATTTGGGTATACAATTTCCAAGTTGCCCCTCTATGTCTACTCTGTGTGTGGAGGGGGTGGGAATGTTTCTTGCTGTAAGGATTTATCACCTCTTTTGTGTCACTGCATTCGTATGCATAGGTCAAGTTCATCAGCTGGGATCAGCTCAATCTTCTCCCCGCCCCCCTCCCGCCACTTCTTTCTTCTGCACAAGCCCTCTCTTCCCATCAGCCGGCAGCTCCATTCTCCACTTGAGTCCTCCGGGGCCACATCACTGACTCTGGGCCCAGGAGTCCTCGGGTATCCTCGCACTGCTTGCCAACCAGGTCCCCAACCGGGTCCATAGAAGCCCT
>NW_006408556.1:19502484-19512958 GCF_000296735.1 Chrysochloris asiatica
TGATTTCCTTGGTCTTCCTATTGTTGATTTCTAATTTGATATCCTTGTGATCTGAGAAGATGCTTTGTAGTATTTTGATATTTGTAAATTTATGTAGATTTGTTTTGTGGCCTAAAACATGGTCTATTCTGGAGAATGTTCCATGTGCACATGAGAAGAATGTGTATGGTGCAGTTGTTGGGTTGAATGCTCTGTACACATCTATGAGGTCCAGTTGGCTGAGTGTGTTGTTTAGTTCTTCAGTGTCTTTGTCAAGTTCCTTTCTGGTTGTTTTATCCATTTTTGAAAGTGGAATATTAAAATCACCCACTATTATTGTAGATTTATCTATTTCTTTCTTCATGTCTATAAGAGTTTGTTTTATAAATTTTGGCGCTCTTTCATTGGGAGAACTGGAACTTTTAAAGAGGAAAAACCACATGTATTTTTAGTGTTTTTTACTGAGTTTTTCAAATGCTGTTGCGGTTTTCATTTTATTCGAGTGATTAAGATCTAGTCTTTGTGTTTTATTCAGCAGTGTGCATTTGCATGGAGGAGTGACTTCTGTCTGGGACTCTTCATTTGAGCCTATGGGACTCTACTAGAGGGAGCCTGGTGGCGCAGTGGCTAATTGTTGGGCTGCTAAGCAGTGGGTTAGCAGTTCAAGCCTACCAGCCACACAGTGGCAGAAAGATGTGGCAGTCAGCTTCTGTAAAGATTTAGGACCTTGGAAACCTTATTGGGAAGTTCTACTTTAGAGGATGACTATGAGTTGAAATTGATTACAATGGGTTTGGATTTGGGGGGCTTTTTGTGATTATACAAAGCATGTGTGCTCACATAGAAATGCTACCATATCATCCCTTCTTAAGTACTGGCACATCTTAGATATCAGATGTCTACCAGAAGACTAACAGGTATAATAGGTGCTATTCATGTGTATACTAACAGAAGCAGTATCTAAATATACTTGCATGTTTGAGATCATATTTTTCTGGGAATTATGTAGTGAATCAAAGAGAAAACTCAGTCCCTGAACCCAGTAGCATATATACATGCACAGGTATGTGTACACCTGTACCATACAAAAGCACACACACTTGGATCTATTATAAAATTAGAGTAAAGAAGGCATCAGAAAGCACATGTAACTATGGACAGTGGAGGGATTCAGCAGATTTTCAAAGGTGGACTGTATATATATATTTTTTAACTCCTCTCATTTATGCAATAACATTATTTTCAGTAAAAAGCCTTATTTTTTCCATTAATTATTTGGATTTTAAACAATTAACAACAACAAAAAAAAAATACAGAGAGAGAGAACACATTGCACTTTGAAAATACTACTGACGTTAGGTAAACAGCATTTAGGTATGGATTAAAATGTGTACTTGCCAAGTAAAAATTGCACCTTACAGGTTGCTTTGGGCTTCACTGTTGTACATTTTTTAATACAAATGAGAACCACAAGGTCATATAGAAAGACAGACTTGAAGTAACTCTTGTTCTGTTTCTTTGTCTTCACAAGCATCAAACTAACATGGCTTATTTGTAGTCTATATCTCAAATGCATGGCATACCATGGGCACAAGAGACAGAGCAAGCTCCAATAATTCCAAAACTTTTAGGAACTTACTTTCAAAACAAATATGTGTAGCTATGTCCCTCTGTGTCAGGAGCCAGCTATATAACTAGGAATTCTCTGAATTCATTTCCAAGTTTATTAGATGATAAATAATAAAAGGAGTCCTGCTGTGGTTCTGTAGAATAAACACTGGACTGCTAATCACAAAGGCAGTTCAAACTCACCATCTACTCCTCAAAAATGCTACACGGGGTTGCTATGGGTTGGAATCAACTTGACGGCACTTACCAACAGCAACATATATATTATAACAAGGAGCTCTGTTAGTGTAGGGGTTACAAGTTGGGAAGCTAAGCTCAAGGTGAGCAGTTCAAAACTAACAGCCATTCTATGGGACAAAGATAAGGCTCTCTTCTCCCATAAAGACTTACAGCCTCAGATATCCTATTTTGGGTTGCTGTAAGTCAGACCCAACTCCATGGCACATCACCACCATATTATAATTAAATGTTCAAAGACCTGGACTTAGAAAAACAAAAGGGAAGAATACACTCAGCATTTCTCAAGCTGAGGGATCTGAAGAAAAAATTCACGGCTTGAGTTGAAAAACAGAAGGATTCTATGGACAAAATATTGAATGACACAGAAAGCATCAAGATGAAAGTAATACACACTGTATTAAAAAGAAATGGTCGATATTCAACCATTTCAAGAGGTAGCATATGATCAAGAGCCAATGATACTGAGGAAGAAGTCCAAGGTGCATTGAAGGCATTGATAAAGAACAAGGCACCGGGAATTGATGGAATACAAATTGAAATCTTTAAACAAACTGATACAGCACTGGAGGCACTCACTCATCTATGCCAAAAATTTAGAAGACAACTACCTAACCAGCTGACTGGAAGAGATCCATATTTGTGCTCTTTCCAAAGAAAGGTGACCCAACAGAAGGCAGAAATCATTAGACAATATTATTAAAACCGCATGCAAGTAAAATTCTGCTAAAGATAATAGAAAAAAAAAACAAAAACAGCTGCAACCATACATTAACAAAAGTTATTCAGAAGTTCAAGCAGGTTTCAGAAGAGGACATGAAATAAGGGTTATCACTGCTGATGTCAGATGGATCATGGCTGAAAGCAGAGAAGATGTTCACCTGTACTTTACTTACTTTGCAAATGCTTTTAATTGTGTGGATCCTGACAAGATATGGATAACATTCCAGAGAATGAGTGTTTTAGAACACCTAATTGTGCTCATGAGGAATCTGTACATAGACTAAAAGACAGTTATTCAAAGAGAACAAGGGAACATCAAATGTTTTAAAATTAGAAAGGGTGTGCACCAGGGTTATATTCTTCCACTGCATTTTTCAATCTGTATGCTGAGCAGATAATCTGAGAAGCTGAATTATATGATGAAGAATGTGGAATCAGAATTGGAGGAAGACATAACAACCTGTGATATGCAGATGACATAACCTTGCTTGCTGAAAACAAACAGGATTTAAAATACTGATAAACATAAAAAATTACAGCTTTTGGCATGGTTGCACCTCAATGTAAAGAAAACAAAACCCCTCACAACTGGACCAATAAATAACATCAAGATAAATGGAGAAAAAATTGAAGTTGTCAAAGATTTCAATTTGCTCGATTAACCATCAACACTCATGGAAGCAGTGGTCAAAAATCAAATGTGCTGCACAAGACCTCTTTAAAGTGTTCAAGAGCAAATATGTCAGGTTGAGGACTAAGGGGTGCCTGACCCAAGCCATTATATTTTCAATAACCTCATATGTATGTGAAAGCTAGACAGTGACTAAGGAAGTCCATAGAAGAATTGATGCATTTGAGTTATGGTGTCGGAGGAGAATATTAAAGGTACCGTGGACTGCCAAAAGAATAAACCAAACTCAGTTGGAAAAAGTACAGCCAGAATCTTCCTTGGAAATCAGGATGGCCAGACTTCATCTCCTATACTTTAGACATATTATCAAGAGGGGCTAGTCCCTGGCGAAGGACATCAGGTTTGGTAAAGTGGAGGATTGGAGAAAGAGAAGACCCCCAACTAGATGGATTGGTACACTGGCAGTAGTAATGGACTGAAATGCAGCAACAGCTGTGACGTTGGCTCAGGGCCAGGCAGTGAGGGTTTCATTCGATTGTGCATAGGGTCATTATGAGTTAGTACAGACTCGATGGCACCTAACAACAACAACAACAATAGAACTATACTGATTGGGAGCTTATTTTTGTTATGTGTTGTTGAGTAAATTTGGATTCATACTGACCCTATATAACAAAGTAGAACTTCTCCATTGGTTTCCTAGACTGTAATCTTTATAGGAGATCATCAGGTCTTTCTACTGTGCAGCAACTGTGGGTTTGAACCGCTGACTTTTCAGTTAGCAGTCGAATGTTTAACCACTGCATCTTCAGGTCCCGTTATTTGGTGCTCACCTTATATGATTGAAACTCACCAGTAATGGCAGCAATTGCTTCAAACTTGCATCATCGAAATATTTTTTCAGAAAAATATTTTATTTCTGACATTGTTTAGAATGGTGCATGGTGATAATTTAAAAAAAATGACTTTTAAGCTTTAGCCAAAAAGAATAAAATACTTTTAAATGACTTTTAGTAGGTTTTATTATAGAGTTTAAATTCTCTACAGACAGTGCACCACTTTATTGCTGGTACTCAGGGCGGGCCCATGAGGTGTCACAGATTCAAAAATTAGTCTCCCGGAAAGTACCTCATTTGCACATAGGAGATTTTGTTATAATAAAACAACTGAACTGACTGCCTCTAAATTGACCCATAGTGACCTTATAGGCTACAGCACAACTGCTCCTTTGGGTTTTCTGAGACTATAAATCTTTACACAGAGAGCGGGTAGGTTTGAATAGTCGGCCTTGTAGTTAGCAGCCTGGTACGTAGCCCACTGTGCCACAAAAGCTGCTTTTGCTACACAGAGGATACCCTTTTTGTTCTTCTACTAACCTCATCCAATTTAACTCAGAGCACTCCTTACAGGGATGCAGACCCAAGGAGGGTGAGGAAGGACTTGTTACTAACAAATATAAGTAGGGAGAGGCCCTGGAAGAGCCTCGTCAAACCCAAACCACGGCATCAAATAGATTCCCAATCATAACGACCCTGTATATACTCTCTCAGGCTGAAAATCTTTACTTATGGGAGCAAAAAGCCTCATCTTTCTCCAGCAGAGTGACTGCTGGGTTTGACCTACTCACCTTTTAGTTAACAGTCTAGTGCTTATCCTATAGCAACACCAAGGTTCCTTCCTGAAAGAGCCAAGCCAGGCAAATTCCAAGACTCACTAAGGCCTTCCCCATCTTCTCCAAAGGAAACTAAACTTGCTTCTCTTCCTTCCCCTGAGCCTCCTGCCTTCTCCCCATTTCAGGTGTATCTGAAAACATCTCCCAACCCAGAGAAAGGAAGGGCTTCATGGTTTTCTTAGTATAATTTCAAGCCCTTAGGCCACCTGAAGAAGAAGAAAAAAGTGTGGTGTGTGGCTCTAAACCAGGATCCAAAGAGAAACAAGCTTGGCTCTATTTAACCCTGAGGAAGGAAGGAAGGAAGGAAGGAAGCAGGAAGCCCTGTGTTGGGGGTAGGGGAAGCAGTCCTCTGGGACAGATTGTCCTATTACCTCCTGAACACTCCCTGATCAAAAATTCAGAAGGAACCATTCCAGACCCAGAAAGCAGAGCATCTACAGTGGTTTCCATACGGTTCTCAAAGTCAGATACTTCATCTTGTACAAGAAGCAATTGTAATGGCTAAGTGTTTCCACCATGCCAAACACAGTGTGTCAGGTGCCGAGGGGCCCTTATAACAACTGTGGCTGGGAGATGAGGAAACTCAATCTCAGAGAGGCTGACATGGTCAGGAAGAAACCAAGAGCAATCTCATGTCAAAGATTTTCCTCCTAGGCCAATGTTCGGTAAATCTATTGTTGGTTGGTAAGTACTGTTGAGTTGATTCCAACTCATAGTGACCCTATGTAGGGTTTCCAAAGAATATCTGGTAGGTTTGAACTGCTGACCTTGTATTTAGCAGTCCAATGTTTATCCTACAGTGCCACATCAGGACTCCACATCTGTAAATAACTTCAGCCAGGTAAATTGCACCAGGAAACAGAGTTGAATTTTTTCAAAGTCTATCTTTGTTAATGAAATCCAACTGCTTATACAGGATGAACTGTGGACAGTTCAGTGGAAGAAGCTCTGGTAGCTTAGTGGTTACGAATTGGGCTGCTAACCTCAAGGTCAACAGTTCGAAACTATCAACACTTCCATGAGAGAAAGATGAGGCTTTCTGCTCACGTAAAGATTTACAGACTTGGAAACCCTACACAAGGTTGCTATGAGTCAGAACCAACTCCACAGCACACCACCACCAAAGTCCAGTGGAGTCCTAGTGTGACACTGTAGGATAAAGCACTGTACTGCAAGGTCAATCCGAATCCTGAGGTCAAACCCACTAGCTACTCCTCAGAAACTCTATGTAGGGTCACTACAAGTTGGCAACAACCACAAAGATCAGTGCTTGTCTTATTTTTGTAGGATGAGCACTGGACTGCTAACCTCAAGGTCGGTGGTTCAAACTCACTAGTCACTGCTAAGAAGGTTACTGTGAGTCAGAACCTACTGGATGGTACTTAACGATAACAACAAAAGTGAATTTCTGGTTTAATTCATTAGTATAATGTGTGTGTTTCGGATGCCAGGTTATCTTCCCATCCTTCTCTTCCAGACTTGCCTTCCTGTACCTGTCCCAAAACATACCCCTCCCGATGAAAGCCTTAAATTTAGTTAGATACACTACTGACAGAGAAGATGTCTAGGTAGATTACACCCTAGGTTACTGTTTAAATCCTCTTTAAACGTGCTTCTTTCATGTTGCTATGAATTGAATTGTGTGTCCCCCACCTCCTCCTTAAAATATGTCTTAGAGCCCTCACCCCTGTGGATGTAAACTGGTTTGGGAATAGGTATTTTCTTTGTTATGTTAGTGAGGTCCTGTCAGTATACAGTGTGTTTGAACTTCAGGGTTGGCAGTTCAAATTCACCAGCTGCTCCTCAGAAACCCTATACAGGGTCGTGATGAGTCAGAATCAACTTGATGGTACAACAACAAAGCCTAATCACTTTGGAGTTATAAGGTCCAGCATAGGCAGATACAAGCAAGGACAAATGGAGGAAAGACAGCTGCCACATGAAGGCCACCAAGGTTCCAGAGGATGCAGGAAGAGATAACGGTTTCCCCAGAGTAAGAGACCTCCCCTAGCTGGTGTCCTGAATTCAAATTTCTAGCCTCCTGGACTGTGAGAAAGCCACTCACTTGTGGTATTGCTGTCCCAGCCACACTAAGAAACTAAGACACAAGTCATGCATGCATTTATTTCTTCATCAGTTATTTATTGGACATCTATAAAGAAGGAAGACCACAGAAGAATTGATGCATTGCAGTTATGGTGTTGAAGAAGAATATTAAAAGTACCGCGGACTGTCAGAAGAACAAACAAATCTATGTTGGAAGAAGTACAGCCAGAATGTTCCTTAGAAGCCTTGTCTCTCTTACTTGGGGCATGTTATCAGGAGAGACCAGTCCCTAGAGAAGGACATCATACTAGGTAAATTGGAGGGTCAGGGAAAAACAGGAAGACCCCCAAAGAGATGGATTGGCACAGTGGCAGGGCTCAAGTGTAGTAACAATTGTGAGGATGGCACAGGACCGGGCAGTGTTTGGTTCTGTTGTGCACACAGTCACCATGTGTTGGAACTGATTCGATGGCACTAGATATTATTCTAAGTTCTGCAGATAAGCAGTGACAAAAATAACTGCCTTCTTCGAGTTTACCTTCTAATTGGGAGAAGCAGATAACTATTCTCTGTTTACTAACCAGATTTATCTTTCCTTGGCTCTGTGTCTGGAGGCTGACCCTGCACACTGCAGTGGAGTGTGTGTGGAGGGGACAGGACAGTGGAAGATCTTGGTGAAAGATTATAAACAAGAGAAATAGGAGATGCAGATATTTTCCCCTCCACTCTTCCCAGGCTTCATGCTGACCCTGACTGTGTTCCTTCATTATCAGCCCCTTCCATAGCCAAGATCTCCCCAGGATTCTCTGACACCCTCTCCCCTTTTGTCCCTTTTTACCTGAGAGAAGATGATGACTTCTGAATACTGCAGGTTCCCTATTCATCTAGCTCACACCTCTTGAGTTAACCTTTACAGGTGCCATTTCTTTCCTGCTGGGCCCTTGCTTGCCTGCTACAGTCAGAGATATGGACATTAAACAAATGAATAAGCTCACATCAAATGATCAATCAAGAGTGCTATGTAGAAAAACAGAGCAGAGGGGGACCAATAAGGAGTGTTTGTAGAGTTGTAATTTTATTTTGGATTTGTTGTTGTTAATGCTGTCTAGTCAGTTCCCACCCATAACCACCCTGTATAGGGTTTCCAAGGAATAGATGGTGAGCTTGAACAGCCGACCTTGTAGTTTAAACCAACTTTGCACATTATCCCACAGAACCACACCAGAGCTCCTTTATTTTGGATGTTGTTGTTGTTAAGTGGCATCGAGTCAGTTTCTACCCATAGGGTAGGGAAAACCTCAGTAATAGGATCCCATTTGAGCAGAGAGAGGAGGGAAAAGAGGAAGTGAGACTTGTTACTATTTGAGAATGTTCCAGAAAGCAAGTGGGAAGGCTCTGCCTCCCACAGGTAAGGAATGTCAAAACAATGAGCAGTTAAGAGTGAGGGAGGTATCTGCCAATTGAAATTTTGCTTGTGTGTGTGTGTGTGTGTGTGTGTGTGTGTGTGTGCGCGCGCATTAACGGAGGGTGCATCGAGTCCTTTCTTTCATATTAAAGATCATTCTTCTGAACCTCACCCCACTCCCACCCAGTCTCACTGGCTCAGATTTCATGCTATTGGGGTTTCCTCTGCATACCCAGAGGGAGTGTATTAAGAAAAGATGTTCAGTCCGGTCACAGTTCCTATTTTGAAATGTGTATCTTAATCCTCCCATGCAAAGTGTCCTCCAGCAGTTTCCATCATAGTGCCAAAACAATATGAAGAAGTATCAATAGCCAGAACTGTTCTATATTAAATAAATACTATTTATACTTCAATTCTGTGTGTATGCAAAACATGTACACTCTACGACCCTGGAAAGCCTGCAGAACAAATTCCAATACCTACTCTGCAAGTTCCTTGCTAGAAGAATGACAATGTTCTGAGTGCCTTCTAAAGCATCGTCCTCTCTTCCCCTGTATTTCTGCTGGCCCCAGAATCCACCACTTTCCATTTCATAAGCAGAATATCAGAGCAGAGTATAATGTTAGCCCATCACATCCCTTTGATCCTTGATGGCAAACAATACGTGTCTATTTTTGTATCCTTTTGCTCTGTCAAATGTTTGAGAAACCATTGTAAATGAACAACTTTTGAGGTTCCTGCCCCAAAGAAAACTAAAGCTCTGGTAGAAGAAATTAGCTTCCCACTAAACCACTGATGTGGCATTGCAGGATAATGCACTGGACCACAAGGTCGGCTTGAACCACAAGGTTGGCAGTTCAAACTCACCAGCCACTCCTTGGAAACCTTAACCAGGGTCACTATGAGTCAGAACAGACTTGCTGGCACTTAGCAACAACAACAACAAACTATTGATGAAGGTCTGTGTTGTTTCAGTGGTTGAATTCTTGTCATCCACATGGATGAGTTCGATTTCCAGCCAATGCATCTTAAGCATTGTTGTTAGTTACCGTGGAGTCGGTTCCGACTCATAGCGACCCTGTACAGGGTTTCCGAGGCTGTAAATCTTTACAGGAGAAGAAAGTCTCATCCTTCTCCTGCAGAACAGCTGGCAGTTTCGAACTGCTGACCTGTGGTTCATAGCCGGATTTGTAACCACTACGCTAGCATAGCCATTACTTATCTGTCAGCAGAAGCGTGTGTGTTGCTGTGATTCTGAAAAGGTTTCAGCACAGATTAAACAAATGAGGGGAAAGAGCAAGTTAATAAAAGTTGATTGTTTCTGGAGCTGTTCGAAAGTAATTTTCTGTTTCCTTTTTAATACAATCACTTTAATTCTGATTATTTTTAGTAACTTCCCTTTGAGCCCATTGTTTCAAAATTCTAAAATGACTTTCAGTGAAGGCTGAATTTTCATTGCAAGTATATGGAATGGCAAAATTCAACTAATCAATTACACTGGTGTCTTATTAAAAAATCTTAAAAAGTACCTCTACCCTATTTCTTTCATAGACTATAGAGATGATGAGTTGAACTCAATTACCTTTGGATAAGTGAGGAGTTCTAGATGTTTCTAGATATTCCTAATGGCATTTTCTGAAGACAGGGAGAGGTTAGGTTACTGGACTGACTATAAAACCCTTATAGGATTTGTTTTCTTATGATTTGTATTGCTTTTAGCTCCTCTGGGCTGCACTTTGATTATTGAGTAACTTGTGTTAAGGATTGTTAATATGTTAATTTGGTCACTTGCTACATTTTACATTAATCTTTGTATTCTAAATTTTCGGTGTGATAAATTTTGTTTGTGACCATGACATGTATGTTGGAGTATGAGTGTGTTTGGGCTTCAAAAAGTTGTCAGTAAAAATGGAATGAAAAAATAATGGAATTTTTCCACAAACTTTTTGAAACTCATGTCTGTGTGTGTATATATACATACAGTGGTGATGATGTTCTGCCGAATCAGTACCAACTCATAGTTACCTTGGATAGGGTTTCCAAGGAGTGGCTGGAGAGCTTGAACCACTAATCTTGAGGTTCAAAGTTAAATTGCAGTCCAGCACATTAACCCACAGTGCCACACTGGGACTCTCTCTCTCTCTCTCTCTCT